>NC_045432.1:11657580-11957580 GCF_902635505.1 Sarcophilus harrisii | reverse complement strand
TCATGTGAAGATATAGAGAACAAGTAAAGGGGACAATACCTGTCCATGTCCAGAATTGATTCATTTAGTCACCTACTCACAATCCCCAAATAACAGACTTTTTTTAAAATCAAGGTTTGTTTTTTTTAACTAAGCTATATATGCTTAGTACTACTCAAGTGAAGAATCATTTTGAAATGTCATTTGAATAACAAGTAATAGAGACCATGAAGTCCTACAATTTATGGGGTATTTAGCATTTAGGCAATCATACTACATCCTTTGTCAGCTAGTGAGAAATGGACACAATTTTTTAAAGTGGATCAAGAATTTTTCATGTTAAATTGTATTGATAATATGGAATTATTATCTTATTTGAAGTATCTATGCGATGATATTAGGAGAGAGAAAGACTCCTTGTCTAATCTAGGCCCTCATCATGTGCCAACTGAAATTTTCTGTATTTAATTAATATCCTTAATAACTGAATCCACAGAAAGTTATGATTGTTGGGACTTGCAATTAAACTTTTTGGGACAATTGATGCTATTCTGAATCTGATTCCATGTATGCTCATCAAGAAATGTTATTGAGCCAGTGATCCATAATGCCAGTAAATCTGTGGTGGTGGTGGTGGTGGGGGGGTAACAGCTATGACCTGCAGGGGAACTTCTTGTGGGGAAAACTGGGAGGATAACTCCTGGCATGGATTGAGGTAACACAGTCCATGGTATTGAGGAAGGGCTTAGAATTACTAACATATTTTCACAACAAAATTAAAATAAAGTTTCATCTTTTTAAATATCCCCAGTTGCCTTGGTACCAATTTTGTGTATTTTTCTTTATGAAATTGTCAACTAGACAAAGCTGACATCTAACTTGTGGATGGCTGGAACCAAACAGAGCAGAATAGAGACGGAAGATCAGGAATCAAACAGTTTGATTTCTAGATGAGGAAAAGGGCTTGCAAGCAAGGGCACATTCATTGTCCTTAGTGGGGGGTCCTGTTTCTATGTAGCCAAATCTGAATTCTAATACCAATGGTAGCACACTGAGCTGTGGCTCTGACGTTGAAGGGTAATTTGATTCCTATCAGGACTTCATGACCAGAACACAGGTACAAGAGGTGCTTATCACAGCTCAGAGAACACCTGGTATTTATCAAAGCAATATGATAATTATATGCGTTTTCCTTAAGCTGAGATCATCCAAAGGGCAAAATATAGATGTTATGCCAAGTTCAGTGTACAGCCTGCTAACTAGGCTTTAGCTCTGGGAAACAAAGCATCTCCTAATATTTTGACAAAGCACACAGTGCAAAACAGCTTCATTCTAAATAACAGGAAAGTTCCACTTAAGCAATATGCAGTCAATATCATTGTTTTAATACATCACATTTTCTTCCCCTTGAATATTCTTGTTCAAACCCAATCCCTGCTGCTCTTCCTTGAACAAAACCTTTTCTCCCTTGGCTCCAGGCATTTTCCCTGGCCATTCCCATGCCTGCAATGCTTTGCCTCCTCATCTCTGCCTCCCTGGATTCTTTCCAGCTCTGGGTCAAGTCTCCCCTCCTGCAGGAAGAATTTCCCAAGCCCCCTGAATGCTTGTGCCCTTCTGCTGCTTATCTCCCATTTAGCCTGTCAAGGGCTTGGTAGCACACTGGCCTTTTCATTTTGTCTCCCCATTAGACTGTGAGTTCTTTGAGATTAAGGACTGTGTTTTGCCTTTCTTGTGGAGCTCAATCAATGTTTACTGGCTAGAAGGGAAAGAAAGATGTGTTTGGAGAAGTTGTTTGGCCATTCTGTACTCAGGACCTTAGAGAGAAGATGACCCCAAAGTGAACATGGATGTCCACTACCAGCACAGTCAACCATTGCTTCACTCTTTGCTGGAAGGACAAAAAGAAGACCACAAAATTTGTAGCATGAATAGGGCAGAATTGGATTGCATTTCATCCTCTGTTTCATGGAAGTAAAGACGATGAAAAAGAACAGTTGCAATACTCTGAGACACTACATACATAGAAAGTCCCTCAGAAAACTCAAATAAGTTAGACAAAGCTTTCCTTCCCACAGGTCTTCCCCAAGGACAAGAATTCATGGCTGAGTCACCTTCTTTCCATTTATAATATTTTAAAGATACTTCCTTATTCTCGGATCCTCCTAATTGGTAGCATTATATACAGAAGTCTTCAAAGTGATTTTCATTTCAAGCAAGCTGACTCTGGTCTTCACTGGTTTCACTTTTTTAAAAAATTCCATCATTAGGTATAATTGGTCACACACTTTCATACTTCATTAGATTGTGTCTAAATTTCCTTATCTATATCCTGAAGGAATTAACCTCTCTGAGGAAAGGGGAAGTGTAATCTTGTCTCTTTGCAGAAACAGTAACTGGGATCAGGCCAAACTCTATCAGGCCTTGGAGAAATGTAAATGGGAATAAACTCAATAGCATCTGACCGGATCCCTTTCCAGCAATTGTATTCATTTAGGTATTAACTTTTTAAAACTTGTCTGTTGTTTTTTGATATTTTTTCCTTCAGATTGAATTGTGAATATGTCCCTCCTACTTCCTCTGCCCACAAACCCAACAAAACTGAGATTTTAAGAAGACAAAAAACAAAAAATGTCACAGTTCATTCATTTCATACTGCTTTTGAGTTTATAACATTATAATTTACTTACTGTGTAACACGGGACATTTGGGTGGTATTCAGCCTATTCTCCAGACCATAAATGCTAAGAGATCAAAGAATGTCCTTTCACAATTTTGTATTGGTCACACTGCCCAGGATGGTGTTTCTAGAACGATATGTGCTTTACCAATGTTTGTTGAAGTCCATTCATTCTGTAAAACACTTTGGTATTATGCCTAAAATTTGACTGAAAATGGGAATGTTCTTATACCTAGAGATTTTATTGTTCAGTCTACATTACAAAGAGTTTAAAAACATGCCCATATACCATGTGTTCCAAACGTCTTTAGGTTCTTAAACTTTTAAGAGTTGAAAGATTGGGACACATAACAAAATATTTTGGTCATAAAGAACCTGGAACAAAATAAAGTCCTCTTGATTTCAGAAATGGATGAATGTTCTGAAGGAGAGAGACAGACAGACAGACAGAAAAGGGAGGCAGAGAAGAAGAGGAGGGAATATGTGTCATTTCTTCAATGCACAACTTCTTTTCAGTGATTAATCAATAAGGTGGAATAGATCAGGTGTTATTTTATCCAGGACACATCTTTCTCTCTTCTATGTTCCTTAGATTGTCATTAATTCCAATGTTAAGACTCTCACAATCCCCAGCAGGGCAAGCTGACCACCAGCATTGGGGAGGTACTTTTCCCAGGAACCTTCAGCCCACAAAGCTTAACTACTAGAGGAGGGAGAAGCCAAGATGGAAGCCAGCCAATCTGGCAGTCAAGAGAGACCAGGGCTCCAGACCTGGGTCTGCCCCTTCCTGGCTGTGTGACCTTGGCCATGGCTTTGCCCTCCATGGTTTTTTTTATCCACATTTCTCACACCCTTGGCTTTATATTGGACCAGAGGAGCTCTGAGCTCTCTTGTCACCTTCCATCCTAGTCAGACCTACAGGCCCACTCGGAAGTCTCTCGCACACCCCTCCCCACCTAGCTTAGAAAACCTCCTACTCCCATAATCTCTGAATGCAGCCCCCAACCTGGAAGTTGTTTGTGGTCTAACCCTTTAGACTGGAATAAAACTTATGGTTTTTTCTGGACCTGCCTTCTGAACCAGAAGGGTCCCCCACCCCTACCTCACAGGAACAGTAACATCTCAAAGCCCAGGAGGTGAAAGACCAGGGTTCAGTAAGGACTGATTGGGGACCATGTCCTTGGCATGGACAAGAGTTCTGGAGTTTGGGACTTATGTGTTCTGGCCACTTGTTTCTCTTACACCATTGATGCTTTGGCCTGATCCCCTGGCCTTTCTCATGAAGTGGGAGGACATCCCTCTGGACCATGAGAAACATAATCTTGAAACTCTGTAGTAAGAAATTATTGCTAGTTCTTCACGCCCTAATGCAGATGGTATTTTTATACCCCCAGATGTGCTGCCCTAAAAACCTAAGACCTTGACAACTTGATAAACAAAGAAATACTGTCTTATTGCCTGCCTGGGAATGGCACCCTTAGTGTAATAACCTTTGCCTCTTGTCTAGGATGAAATTCCTTTAGTATGACAAATGTATTAGTGAAATGTATTATGTTTCTTTCTATAAATATGTGTTTCTGAAATAATTTGATACTGACTCCCCTGTTCTGGTGGGGTTCAGTTGCTAGCTAGCAATAAACTTTCAATTATTAATTATTAAAATATTATATATCATTATAAATATTATATATTATTATATATAATATAATGTGTAATATATTATATTATTAATATAATATATTATATAATAATATATAATATAATATGTATAATATTAATATATTATATTATATTATTATATTATATATATAATATATATTATTGCTGACAGTTTAATTGTTTAAGCTGCCCTGTGTTTTCTCTCACTTGGGCACTTCATTTGGAGGCTCCCCAGTGAGATGGCCTTTGGCTCTGTTTGAAAGCCAGTCCCTTTCCCTGGAGGGCGAAGGGGGTTACTGTCTCTAGGGGAGGCCACCAAGATGATGTTCCTTGGCCTCAGACCTCAGTAACCCACTTTTGCGGACCAGGTGAGGAGACATAAATTTGCTTCTCAATTTACTCAATTGGCTTCAAGTGTTCTGGGAACCAGTTGAATTCTGGGTGAGTATTCGAGGATAGTAGGTGGTTACGCTGGATGCAGCAATAGTAACGCCTACTGGCCTCCACAGGCACTCTCAGAGTGCCCTGGATGTATGTTGTATGTTGTGTTCCGGAGTTGTTTGTCTACTGTCTCTTTGTGTTTAAGTGTACTTGTGTCTATCTGGTTCTGTGTGCCAGTGGCACAACTCTGGTTCTGAGTGCCTTTATGCACTATTTAGTTATCTGGGCAGAGAAATGCATTATAAATTATGCTTTGCTGGACATGTGGGTTTTATGGAGTTATTTAGCTATTTGCTGTTGCGAATCTAAAAACTTCTGAAGGGAAAAGGAAAAGAGGAATACAGTGATTTATGAAAGATTGATTTGTAGGAGCAGTTGTAGGTTTGAAGGGTTTTAGGAATGAGGAAAGAGAAGAGGTGGGGAAAGAGAAACGGGAGAGGATCTTTTGTCTTCAAAGGTACAGATTCAACTCACACACACACACACACACACACACACACACACATTGCTTCTGCTACTTTAGCAAAGGAGCATCTGGTAGAAGGGTTGTTAAAATTTGTTTAAAGTATGTAGCTGATGGAAAGAGAAGAGTTAAGTAGGAAGAGAAAAAGAAAGGGTTTTAATGGAAGGATTTCTGTGTGGGGAAGCTTGAGTGGGAACAGTAAGGAATCTTTTGTGCAGATTTAGCTCACCTTCCTTTTCCCCTCCTTCCCTCCCCACCCCTTCACTAAGTGTGTTCCATCCTTTTTTTAAATCAAGTCTTAGCGGGCTGAAAGGAGCAAAATGTGATTTTAAAGAGACAGTCTACATTTGTTTGTGGTTTTTTTAGATATTTAAGGAATATAGTCATAAATGTGATCTATAATTTGGTAGCGTTATTTTTAAAAGTTTAATTGATATTTTAAAGGACCTTTCAGATTCTTTTATGTGGTATTATTAGAATATTCTTTATGTTTTAATTGATTGTATTGATTGTATCCTGAGGTTATGCCCATCATTTAAAGGGCTTCTGAAAATAATAGTTTTGGGGACTATTTTTTTAGAAACAGTCAGAAATCAGGCACCTTGGGACTTGGCAGTCACCAGCCCTGTAACCCCACTTTCTTAATTAGTATTTCAGCATTCTCAAAGGACATTGAAGTTAGGTATCAGGCCTCTAAAAGTTTGGGGTTTGCCTGCCTTGATAGTCTAACTGTGCATACTCTTGTGTGGGACGTAAAAAGACCCTTCCCCAAAATGACTACTCAGAGATCACTCAAAGTAGAAAACAGAAAGATTGTTTATTAATCCTCATAAGGATGAGCACTCCTACCACAAGATAAGGGAAAGAGAAGGCTTGTGGTAGGAGGTCTAAAGAAGTAGTAAAGATACACAGCTTTTATGCAAGAGATTCATCACAAGTAAGAGAGCATTGAGAAAGGGAGAGGGAGGCATCTAATTGGTTGCTGATATTTGGAGAGATTGGAATGGAAGGTCTCTGTTTCCCCCCAAATTGCCCGATTCCTAGTAAACGGAAAATCAGGCCTTCAAGGCTTTAGATAATCAAGCAGATAGTGGTCAAGCTAATAGACTAAATATCAATAAATGTCAAATACTGATAAATGTCATCAGCTCAGGTTAAGTAAATATGGTTATAGCTGGCCAAGGCTCAAGTAGATATGGTCCTGCACATATTATACAGGTCATAGGGGAAACCCAGAAATAATGAAAATAAAATGCAGAAAAAGAATTCATACATTCCTATAAGTTCTTCACCTTATCTCTCTATTCCACACACTCTGATTGCTCTGCTCAGAAATCTGGATTCTTCTTATACCCTAATAGCAGCTCTGGGCGGGCTCAGGTGGAGCCACTCCAAGCCTCATCCTTCTCCCCTGGAGTGAGATGCCCCTGTGAATGGGCAGCACGACTGTTTTGAACCCTGCTACTCCCTATATAAGCAGAGGCTGAGTTAAGGGCACAAATGACTGCAGACCACCTAACTCACAGTGAACTGTCCATCTCAAACTGGATTCTCTGGCTGCGATGCTCTGGAACTGGAGAGGACCTGACATGCTAGTAACAGAGAAACTTTGTACTGCTGTCAATTCTGGGGTTGTCAGGGAGAGACTTGCCCTTGACATATAAGTCTTTGCATTTTTCTAGTTCTATTTTGGGTTGGTCAAAATTATGGTGTTAAGACCTTCTGGGTATCAAGAGGAAGGTGATCCAATGGTTTGAATATTTAGGAGAGAGAGTGTGGAATGTTGTGCCACAGTCTCCTTGAACTGTTCTACCTCAGTTTCCCTGCACTAGTTTCCCTAATTGTCCTGAGTTTCTCTAATTGTTCTGCCTCAGTCTCCTTAACTGTTCTGCCTCAATCCTCTTAGTTTGTAAACCCCCCGCTCTGGTGCATTAAGACTGAGGACCATTTGCTCTAAGGTTATAAATTGTCAATGTGAGACTCAAGATGAGGGGGAGATCAGACTTCCTGACTCCTAACGCCTTCTGTCATCACAAATTTATGACACTTGTATTCTGATGGAAGTGGATTTCTTCGACAAAGAGAAGATCTAACTCCGTTTCAGTTGATCAATGATGGACAGAAGCAGCTAAACCCAAAGAAAGAACACTAGGAAATGAATGTAAACTGTTTGCATTTTTGTTTTTCCTCCCGGGTTATTTCTACCTTCTGAATGCAATTCTCCCTGAGCAACAAGAGAACTGTTCAGTTCTGCACACAGATATTGTATCTAAGATATACTGTAACCTTTAACATGTATAGGACTGCTTGCCATCTGGGGGAGGGGAAAAATTGGAGCAGAAGTGAGTGCAAGGGATAATGCTGTAAAAAATTACCCTGGCATGGGCTCTGGCAATAAAAAGTTATTTAAAAAAAGAATTTATGACACTTTCCCTCTAAAATATTCCAAAAGAGGATCCTGGATACCTCATTGACATCTTTACTTCTCTTTATTCAGACATCCTGACTCTGGTTTCCAGTTTCCCCCTATCCTGCTAGAACCAAATTTATGGTATTGAAACTTCCCACTCTCAATGTTCTGACTTCCCCTTGCCTTGGTCTACCCCTGTAGCTGAGCCATGTGGCTATATATGTCATTGAGAACTCACATTCACCACTGAATATTTTGAGACGAGAGTCCTGTCCAGTCAATTATACTCTCCAATTAATAAGATATTTAAAACTCTCTAATCTCTATCTTGCCTCGGTTTCTCTGGCAATATGGGGAGGGGGGGTTGGAAGACTTTTGCCTCACCAAGGTGAGCACTGATATTAACAGCCACTGGAGCTTATGGAGGCTCCCTTCCTTTCCCTGGGCCCCTTCTGCCACCCAGCCTGCCCCTTCTGCCCTGACTCCAGTATTCACCTCTGCTCCTGTCAACAATTTCCACCTTCTTTCCCATCCCTGAAAGCCCAACTCAGCTGCTGCCCACATCCAGCAAGCTCAAGGGCTCACCCCCATATCACAAAGCTCTCTCTCCAGGGCCCGGCCCTTTGTCACCGCTACTGCATGTCCACCATGTGAAAGGTGCCCCTCTCCCTTTGCCGCCAGGACAGAAACTGGGACCTGGCCGGGCTTCCCCCTCCAAGCCCCAGGAAAGTGTTCAAACAGGGCCCTGAGTGAAGCAGCTGGGGGCCATTCTCCTTTTTCAGAAAGACAAGAACCCCATTCAGGCAAGGCATGGGATTTGCTTGGGCTCGGCCTGCTAGCTGTGTGTGCCGGGCTGACCCAGAGGTGGGGGAGAAAGGGAGAGCCCCATAGTCCTGACTGAAGACTCCCAGGACCCCTGGCTCCATGGGGAACCTGCCACCTGCTTCTGACCATCGCTTTCCCAGGGACTTTAGGCCATGAAGCTTGGCTGTGGGAGGAGGGAGAGGACAAGATGGAAGCCAGCTAGCCTGCCAGGGCTCCAGGTCTGGCTCTGCCCCTTCCTGGCTGTGAGACCTTGGATATGTCCCTGCCTTCATCTTGCTCTGGGTTTCCCTTCTGTCAAAGGAGGCTGTTGCCCCTCCATCCTGTCCAGACAGATCAGTCCAATCAGGCCCTATCACCATATAGGAACCACCGTGTCCTCACCCTTTGCCCCAGTTTTGACCCCCCTGCTAGTCTAATGCTTTCCCTTGGGGCAGCCCACAATCGGAGATATGGGGCCTTATCTGAACCCTGAAGCTTGAAATAAAGCCCTTGGTTCTTCCTGGACCTGCCTCCTGAGCCAGAGCTGCCCCCCTCCCCCGCTTTTCACAGGGAGTGTCACACCTCTGAGCCTGGTGGGGGGTGGGGGCATTGGGGGAGGTAGGAGGAGGGGAGCATTGGGTTGGGAGTCTGGATGGAGGTGGAAGGACAGATTCCCTCAAGCACAGCCTGGGCACCGCTTTCCTGCCGAGGGGAGGAGCTCTGGGGTCTAGGCTAGTGTATACTGTGCCCTTGCCTCCCATGCTCAGCTGCCCCAGCCTCAGGGGGCCTCTCTCACTTGGCAGATAACCCTCCCAGCCCCCGGGGTCCTCAGGGAGCCACCAGCCAGGGAGAGCTGAGCCTGGGCAAGTGAGCCCCCTGCGGAGCCCTAGTGCCCAGTGACTTCAGCTCAGACTGATGCGGGTTGTGGTCCCTTTAAGAAACTAGTCCTTTCAGATTGATTTGTTCCTTTCTGATTCCCAACCCCTCCTAGCTGATGCAGGAAGCTAGGACCTTTGATTTAGAAATCCTTTTCAAAAGCCCCCCCTTTGAATTCCAATAGGAGATCCGGACTCTCCCAGCACCCATTCTAATGATCTCCTCAGGTTTCCCAACCCCCACCAAGCAAACTCTAGCCCTCCCTGAAACCCAGTGAGGAGCCAACTTGGGACTCCACCCACAGGCCCCTTTAGCTAAATCCCTCATTATAAAAGAGCCAAACTAAAATCCTCTCTTTGCAGAGGTTCCAAACGTGCCAGCCTTACGCCTGGCATGCCAGGGATCTCTGACCACTGGAACACTGTTTCCAGTGCTCTCTTATCTCCACCTTCACCTTTTACTAACTAGACTTTGACCTTACTTCCAAACCCCATAATAAACCTCTTTTATCAATCTGGCTTCTCAGGTCCTTTACAGGGGACTCTTGCTCCGCTACTAGACCTCATTTAACTCCATATCCTTGTGCCAAATCCAAAGGGGTTTCAGGGGAGCTCTATTTGACTCCCTGTACCCCAAACCTGCCACTAGACCTCAGTTAAACCCTAATTTCATTTAGATACCCCAAATCTAGACCTCATTAAGGCTGTGGTGAGGCAGCTGTCTCCCAACCCCCACCACCACCCTCCCTCTAAGTGGCCCTAGCTCTGAAGGTAGGTGACATCGGGTGCCCATGTTGGTGATGCAGGAGCCCTCCTTCCTCCACCACCTCCCCTCTTTCCAATGGCCCCTACCAGACGACAGCCCACTCACTCCTCTCTCTCTGCAGTCACCCTCCCTTCTTCATGCAGCCTTTTAGGCTCCTTTACTCTCCCCAAATCCCCCTACACCCTCTTTGGGGGATTTCCCCCTTTCTCTTGAGACACCCCCTCTCCCCTCCCCTCTCCCACTGGTGGCTCGAGCCATCAGGACGTTCTCTTGACTATTGTGATTGTGGGAGCCAGGCAGGGACAAAGTGATGAGGTTTGAATCCCCTCGTTTCCCGTTTCCTGGTGGTGATGAGGTTAGTGGCGATGAGAAAGTTGTTAAAATCCCCCTTTAATCGGCCACAGGTTTAAAGTGCAAGAATTCACTCATCCCCGAATTATTAATCGCAAAATGAAAGTTTATTGTTGGAGAGAAAGCAGTTTGCTGAGAGACTGACTTCTGTTGTGGCAGAGTCCTGTTAGGGAAATGGAATCTCACGCTGGCGGGCAGGGGCCTTCTGCAAGGAGCTGAGCCCAAGGAAGCTGCTGTATGGACATCCTGGTGGGGGGCTGGGACAGCCCGAGCTGATCGCACCGGGATTTCTCAATTGAATGAGAATTTAGAATTTCCGAAAGATCTATGGGAGTGGATTTGCCCTTGAATGGTATTGCTTCTCTCATCCTGGGAAGATGGGCCTTCTCTAGACTCCTTGGAGCTTGGGAGATCCTGATCTCTGAGATCAGAAAGGGGACACAGCACAGTTTAGTGAGAATCACTTTTTTTTATTAACAAACCAGCAACTTTTATTTGCAAGAAATTCCAGAAAAAAAATCAATTTTGAATCCAAGTGTGAAAAAAGTCCCTTTAAAAGGAATTCCTCTTCCTACTCAACCCTCCTCACCAAAAAAAGCCACAAACAGGTAGTGTTAGAATCCTTAATACTTTTAATGAAATGGGAGACTCACTCACTGCCCTTTTCACCAGAACTCCTTAATACAAAGTTGCCCAGGTCAGAAGGTTCCTAAGGAGACACCACCCACATACACCTGCAGCTGTGAGATATCTGCTCAGAACATTTACAGCCAGCTCCCTGCACTCCACTGCTCTTGGAGGCAATTAAAATACTGCAACTTGCAACCTCTAAAGGGGTTTATCTAGCTGCTAAAACAGAAATTATAATTCTAATGGCACTTATGTCTAAAGGCATCCTGCTGGTGGGAGGAAGGCTCATTCAGCCCCAAACCCTCACTGCTATCCAAAGTGCTCCAGATGAAAACCAAGTTGAGAACAAACACACTCAACGTGAGTAACCAAAAAAAAAAGAAACACATATTCCCCCAGTCTGGTCTTGAGGGTCATTGAATGGGGACCACTTCAGAGCAGGGCTCCTCACCAATACCACAAAAAAGGTCTTCTGGGCCACGACAGGAGTGGGTTCCTGGCTCCAGGCAGCAAATTCACCAAGCCCAGGGACAAGAGGGAGAATCACTTGTGTTGGGAGAGCAGGTGAAAGCCTAATAAAGAAAACCCCACACAGAGCCTCCGGGAAGGCAGAGGAGGCTGCTGAATATGAGTGCAGGACTAGAGAGAAAACCTCCAGGGAGCCGGCTATCTCTGGGGCCTCTGGCAGCCAGAGAAGCTGGGGGAGGTTGTGCACTCAAGGAGGAATGGAGTCTTTCCTGGTCAGGATACCCAGGTAGTGAGGTAGTCATTCCTGCTCAAAAGGGGAAACAAAAGCAAAAGTCCAAAAAAGCCTTAAGGGAGAAAAGCAGACGGGTCCCTCCAAGAGGCTCCTGGAGAAATCCTGATAATGCCCAGAAAGGCTTGGCAGTGAAAAGCAGGCAGAAGGAAGGGTCCAGATGAAGGTCTTGAAGGCCAGGGAGTGGCTAGGGGATTTGGAGGTTTTCCTAACCAGGTGAGAGGGTAATTTGTGGGCACAATCAATGTGAGGGTATACCTGCTCACTGGATCGTGCAACACTTGAACCCATAGGCCTGCCTGCACTTAGTATTAGAAAGAATCTTGAGGTCCTCCTCGGGTGGAAATCATCCTACGAATTTCTCGAACCAACTCATGGAAGGCTTGTTCCACGCCTTGCCCAATCTTGGCTGATGGCTCCACATAAGAGACCACGAATCTCCTGGCCACTTCCTGGCCCACCGTGGGGTCCACCAGCCTGTTGGTCACATCTACTTGGTGTTGGCCACCAACACCAAGGGTACAGAGTGGTGCCCTTGATCCCCTGCAGTTGGTTCCAGAGGACATTCACCTTCTCAAAAGAGTAGAAATCATTCACTGCAGAGACAAAGAGGAATCCCTCTCCCCAGTGCACAGAATGGTTCCTCAGAGGGTAATACACTTCAATGCCTCGGGTATCTGAAATGGACCAACACAAAATAAACAGCTCAGACAAGATTACTCAATTTAAAGCATCATTTATTAGCTGTCTGGCAACTGATCCCACTAGACAGGCTAGTAGAGATCAGCTCCGAACCTTTAGCGAGGTACTCTTTTAAGCGCATTTGCCACTTCTTGGTATAGCCTTGCGGTTACAAATTCGTAAATCACTGACACAATTTCTCGCTTACAATGGGGAAATGTCAGGATGTGAGTGAGCACACAACGGAATGTGTCGACATTTATTGCAACGTTGACCTGACTTTGTTAGGCGAACACTTCTCGAAGCGTCCAGGGCTTCAACCACTTCTCGGAAAATCTGGAGTCTCATGAACCAGGGATGGGGCCCAGTCTTTTGTCCACTTCAGTATCCACGATGTCCAGCCGGCACAGCTCTTCATCCACCACTGTTTGCTTATGGTGGAAATCTTGGATTGTGGGGTCATACTCAGTCACAAAATGATGCTTAGTAAACTGCATGGTCAGTGCAGTCTTGCCCACAGAACAGGTGCCCATCACCACCATCTTAAACATCTTGGTTCTGCATTTGTCTGGATCACCGTTTCAGAGCTGTAAAAATACCCAGTCAGGTCGCATTCAGGTCCAGTCTTTAAGGCAGATTAGTGATAATCTTAAAGGGAAGACAGCTTCAGTAAAGGGAACAGTTTCCCTCCCTCTTCAGTAGGACCCCAGGGACCAGGATTGATGTCCAGTGACCTCCTGCTGTCTGTGCAGATTTGTTTCCCTTCTCAAAACCCCTGGGCTCTCTGTATTCTTATCTATAAAGGCTCAAATATTTCCTCTGTATATTCATGGAAGGCAGTAATCCTCCATAATCTATATTCCTCTTTAAGAGTAAGGAATGAATCCCCTTATGATTCTATGAATATAATTATATAGATATATATGATATAATCCTATATAAAGCAAAAAACTATTATATATCATATATATCTTCTTTTCACACATCTATGAAGACTTATACATATACTTATACTATAAATATATTAGTACATAAACTTATATAGAGAGTTTTTCTCCCGTAAAGTATGATATTACATCTGTGTGAATGAATGTTTAGGAAATGTATAACAACTCACACCTGAGAAGACAAGAAATAGATTCATATTTATACATATATAAGTAGTCTGGTACTTTCTTATCATTGCTATGATCATGTATTCATTTATTCTCTCTACCAAATCATTTAAATGAGTTATAAATTCTATTTCCTCATAAACACTGGTAATCATTCTCTCTGTTCTATTCATCTTATAGGAGTATACATAATTTCTTTATTCATATAAATTTGTGTGTGATTAAATTTAAATTTTCTCCCTGTTTTTACCTCTAACAGTTCTTTGATATCCTCCCTACATACCTGAAAGCATTCTACTGCTTCTGTCCCAGTCAGAGACTATATGAAAACTCTTGCCTCTTATGGAATATAGATAGAAAATAAGATTATCTGTACATAGAGGAATATGGAATGACTAAAGTATATAGAAAGTATAGACTATTTAAATTCTTATTTTATATATATATATATATATATACATATATATGAGTCAAAATATGACTTCTCAAATATAGAGAAGTCTCTATATTTGACTTCATGAGTCAAATCATGAAGCTGATTTGGGCAGGTCAGGGAGAAGGCCAGGGTGTTAAAGGAAAGGACACGTGAGCTTATTCTAACTTCCTTTCCCACCCTGATTCCAAGAGCCTGATTCTTCAGCCCTAACAAGATCCTTTGCACAGCTGAAAATTCCCGATCTATTATGTTGATAACATGCACTTTCCTTCCCACCACTGAAAGCCCAACTGCCACCCAGCCCCTCCCCCAAGCAGTCCTTGACCCCTGCCTCTTCAGGGTTTGCCTCCTTTGGCCAAAGCTTTGCTACCACTACCACACTAGGCATATGGATTTTTCTCAGGCTCATCCTGCTAAAATGTGGATCTTAGGCTAGACCAAAGCCCAGGGCTTTGATTTGCCCTTCCTTTAACCCCACGGTCATAAGTGAAGACTCCCAGAATCCCCAGCTGTATGGGGAACTCACCAACTGCTTCTGAAGAGAACCTTCCCAGGAACCTTCAGTGTTATGGGCCAGAACTCTGAAACAAGGATTCTTACAAGGTGCTGTTAGTGGAACTGATAACGACAATGGTAATCTAGTTTAGCATGGTGACTAATAGTTCTCTAAGTTCAGCATGATTGATTTAGCCTTACAAAAAATAATGGTATCCTAGTGATGTAATGATTGGTTTGTACTCAGTGTAGAACATATGATTTGGGAGCCTCAGCCAGATTCATTCAGAGCTAGGGAAGACATTTGGAATGGAGGCTGAAGCACAAGCCACTGGACTCAAATTTATTCGTCCCATCTCACATCCTGTGGTGGCAGGCTCTCATCCTGCATTTTCTGCACTGAAACCAAGACTCTGGAAGGCCTTTAAGAAAGCTAACTGGGCCCCAGGAAAGGAGACAAGACTTTGAAAGAGATAATAAAGGATTTGGACTTTAACCCCTAGCTACTCTTGTGGTGATTACTCTGCTGAAAAGACGGCTGCCCCAGAGACCTCCAGAAAACCAAAACAAGAACATTACACTTCAGCCCATGAAGTTTGGCTGTGGGAGGAAGGAGAGGCCAAGATGGAAACCAGCTAGTGTGGCAGGCCAGGGAGACTGAGGCTCCAGGCCCTGTGTGACCTTGGCTATGTCCCTTATCTCTTCTTGGTCTCAATTTCCCTTTTGCAAATGAGGAGAAGCTTGGCCCAGATGAGCTCTGAGGTCTCTGGCAGTCCTCCATCCTATCACAAACTACCAGTGCATTCAGACTCTACCTACATATCATAATGCCAACCTGTAATGTTAATAATATAGACCCTCAGATGAGAGACCTCTGCTAGTCTAATGCTTCCCCTTGGGGGCAGCCCCATTCACAAAGCTCTGACCTTATTATAACGGTAAAGATGGGAATAAAACCCATGGTTTTTCTTGAATCTATCCCCTGAACTAGAGATGAGGTCCACCAACCCCCATGATGTAGGGATTGTAAAGATCAGAGAGCAGTTAGGGAACATTTCCCTACCATGTACAGGAGTCCTGAGGTCTGGAGCTTAGGGTTCATGGCCAGGATCTCCCCATGCTCAGGAGTCTGAACCTCAGGGAAACTTTGGGTTTCTGCTCCGGCCTCTCTCACCCCCCATATATTCACTGCCAGCTCTCCAGGTCTCCAGAGAACCATCAGCCAAAAGGAGTTGGGTCTAAAAAAGGTGGAAACCCTGCTAAGGGCCAATGGTCACTGATGTCAGCACTCGTCTTGGCCAGGCAGGAATCTCCCAATGCCCACTACTTCCTCTTCTTCTACTGGTGCCCAGCATACATGCCACTGACTCCTCTCCCTGCAGTCAGCTTCCCTCCCCCCCTCACAGTCTTTCAGGCTCCTTTCTCCCCTCCCCAAATAAATTCTTGTGCTCATTTCCCCTCCTCCACCGTCACTATTGGTGGCTCAAGCTGCCATAGGGGTTTTCTGACTGTTGTCATTGTAGGAGCTGATCAGGAAGGGAGAGGAACCCAAGGACCAGGACTGATGCCTGCAACCTTCTGCTGTCTGTGCAGATGGTCCTCTGTCCCTCTCCTCAGGATCCCTGGGCTTTGTGCATTCTCGTCTGTGAGGGCTCACGTATTTCCTCCATATATTCTGTGAGGGAGAATCCTCCGTTCTCTCTGCTTCTCTTTATCAGTGTCCCAATATTTCATTTATATATATTCTTTACATTTATCTGTGGGCACTCATATATATGACTACAGAGTTTCACTTCTATAATGTATAAATAATTCAAATTTCTGCACATGAATATATACAGAATCTATGATAACACACACATATGAATATAGAGAAGATATTCATATATACATACATATGTAGTCTGGTTCTTTCTCTTCATTTCTACATATATGTACTCAATATATTCAATAAATTCATTTATGTGATTTATATATTCTATTTCCTTATCAATGTTAGTTATTATTCTCTCTGTTCTTACATATAATATTATCATACATTCACTTCTCTTAATCTATACAAATACCCAAATTCTCTCTTTTCATGTGTTTGTGTACAGGCTTATATTCTCTCCTCTTTTTTTGGACAATGGAATGTAGTCCAGGCCTTATCTAAAATCACCTGCTTCTGGAGAAGCCCAAACTGAGGCTTTTCAGGCTTCAGTTAATTTAGCTAACAGTCTCTGATCAATATGTGCTTGATCTGTAAGTTCTTCACCTTTCCACACAATCCCCTCTGTTATTCATATATATATATATATATATATATATATATATATATATATATATATATATTTATGTTTCCTCATGAAGAACTAACATTGTGGTCAAATTCGATTAACATCTCTACACATTGCTCGTTAATCTCCTCATCTAGATCATCCCCTGCTACAGCCTCCCATCCTTCTTTCTGTCATTTTAATGCCATCCTCTGTATGTAAGATTCTTGACAGTGACCTTTGAACTATTCTTGTTACCAGTGTAAAGGGTAAACATAGTAGCAACAGAATAATACCACTGATTGTGATAAGTCTATACCATAAGAGCTGTTTCCACCAGCTACCATCAAGACTACCAGCCATTTGTGAAGGGAGATTTCCAAACTTGTACACGCACATGAACTATCCTGTGAATGTCCTTAGTAATTTCTTTTACTATTTGTCTGTTGTCATCAATTTGCATACAACAGGTGGATAATCTAGAACTAACCTATGTTATAAAACAGCTTCTCTTGTCTGAGCGGCTTGATCGGCTAATAGAGCAAGGGCCTGAGCAGTTTGGTTAGTTGTTACCTCTAAGACTGCTTGCAGTCGAATTAAACTGTTTAATATATATATATTGGTGTCCAATATCCCCAACCACCATCTTGGACTCATGTCACCAGTCCATATTCCTTGATAATCTGTGCTGGGGGCCAGGTCCTTTAATTCTGGTGTGCTGAGTCCACCCTCTTTCCTGTGTATGCACTGCTGTGTCTGATGTCAAGAGGATCTGGAACACTCCTTCCCAAGTTGGAGTCAGCTTGTCCTTCCACGTCCAAACCAGGCCCCAGTCTCCAGGCTGGAACATATGCGCTGTGAATCCTAAGGGAGGAGTCTGAGCAATAAGCCCTTTTAGTTGTAAAGTTTTCAGATGTTGCAGTACAGACATGACATATTTCCTTAAAAACAAATCCTTGGTCTCAAATATTGGATCCAAGGAAGAATTTTGAATCCCTTTTGGATAAGGGAGACCATACAATAATTCATAAAGTGATAATCCCACATCCCTTTGGGGTTTTATTCTATTCTTAATAAGGCAAGGAAGAGGAAGGCACTTAGTCCAGGGCAATCGTGTCCCTAACGCCAATTTGGTCAGTTGCTGTTTAATTTCCTTATTCATCCTTTCCACTTTACCTGATGAGGACAGAGGTCATGGGTGTGTAATTCCCATGATATTTCTAGAGCTTGGGCCACAGATTGGAGGATTTTAGCTGTGGAATGGGTGCCTTGGTCCGAATCTACCTGCTCCACCAGCCCATACCTCAGAATGGTATGCTCAAGGAAGACTTTTACCACTACTGAGGCAGTTTTCCAGGCAAGGGGGAAGGCCTCGACCCATGAAGTCAGATGGTCCACTACGACCAACAGGTATTTGAGATGCCCCACAGATGGCAGCTCAGTAAAGTCCACCTGAATGCTTTGGAAAGGCCTGATACCAGGGGGCCTTCCTCCTTTTTGGACTTGTCGTTGGGCCGTCCTATTCATCCTCTGACAAACAGGACACCCACTGACAAGTTGCCTGCTATTGTGTACAAGCCTGGTGCCACAAACTTAGTCAGCACTGCATCACACAGGTCTCGGACACCTCAATGACTACCCTGATGTAAATGTTGAGGCACATGGCCCATACCTGCTGTGATCAGCACCTCTCTGCCATCAGGGAGGAGTCAGTGCCCCTCTTTATCCTCCCAAACACCAAGGCTTTGCATTTCCTGCTTCTCCTCTGGGATAAGGGAAGGTGGAGGCATTGGAAGTGGAAATGCCAGAATTAGCACCATCATCTCTGAACTCACAGATTCCTCTTCTCCAGCCCATTTCTCCTCCTTATGCGCAAAGCAATTTCCCATTCTTCTTTAAGGGAAAAACTTTCCTGTCAGTTTAAAATACACTAGGTTAAAAAGTTTAAAATCACAAGTAAAATTTTATACTAAGTAACATTAAAATAACCAGTTCCCAAATTTCTTAATCATTGTTCTTAAAGCTTAATAGACTAGGAGCTTTTCCCAGGACCTCCCTAGAGAGAAGTTTGTTTCAGAATCCAAACGGAGCTTCTCTGATCTTCCACGCCCATTTAGTGCATGTCTCTGCCTTCACAGTGTATGGAATAGAGAGAGATAAGGTGAAGAACTTACAGTAATGTATGACTGGAAATAAGAAACTGCAGATATTGGAAGGGAGGAATAAAAATAGAGTAAGAAAGCTAAATAGCTGAACACGGGGGCTCTCTGACCTGTTGGACCTATGAGAAAACTAGGCATGTTTCCAAAAATTGTCCCAGGAGAAGAAAGAAAAATCATTATTAGCAAGTTTGCTTTCATGGAATTAGAGAACAGAAAGTTTAAGAAGACTAAACTGGGTAATTGTTTGTCTGCAATATTTGATTAAGATTTTGGGAAACTTACTATATTTTAAAGAGGTACTATAATTTTGAAATTGAAATAAAATTGAAATTGAGGGAAATAATTTTACTGTTGCCTTGCACATGTTAGATTTATTAAGAAGATAAAAATCTTAAGAATTGTTTGAATATTATGGCGAGAAAAACTTTTTTTATTATTTGGTTGGACTTCAAATTAAAAATATAGGTTATTAAACAAAATGCTAGTAACTTACCTTGGGGGGGGGTCGTGTTTGTATCTCCCTACTTAAATGGTATGTTGCTTTCTAGAAATATTGGGTAATTTGTAAACTATATTATAAATTTTATGAAATTTGGTTCAAAATTAATTGTGAATCTTGAAGTTTAAATTTTAATAAAAAGGTGATGTAAAGACAGGAAAAAGAGAGATTGATTTACAAAAGCAAGTAATAGTTTAAATGGAGCATCTAGTCCCAAGCCTTATTGGTTTGGGAGTGTTTAAAGTATGTCAGAGAAGGATTGATTAGTGGGAGCAAATGATTTCAAGAAGAAATCAGGGGGGAAAAGAAGAAACTGGCAGAGAGATAGCTGTGAGACAGGATCTGTTTTTGCCGGGGGAAAGCAGCAGAGCAGCAGTGGAAAGCGGCAGTCTCTTGGTTCCTTTGGCTGAAGAAAACAAATGGTTATTTAAAGAGACAGGCTGATCTTACAAGATGTTAATTGATTGAATATCTGTTTCTTTAGATACATAATGGTTATGAATATTAAAAGAATATGACCAGAAATGTGATCTACAGTTTGAAAGGGTTATTTCAAAAAGTTTAATTGATGTTTTCAAGAACTTTTCAGATTCTTTTTATGTGAAAATAGGAAGTTTTAATTAACTGTATTGATGCTAATTATCTGAAAGGGACTCCAAGAATAATAGTTTTTGCCTTCTTCCTTTTGAAAATGTTTTTCTTGTAAACAATATGTAGTTTGGGATTTTTCTGTGTATTAGGCATTTTAAAAGCATAATGATTGGTATAATATTCAACTTATTCAAGATTCCACATCTACTTGGGTATGTAAGAATTGTGTGAATTTTCTGGGATAAATTTCTTACTGTTACTGATATAAAGTCATGGTAAATAACTGTTTGGGATTTATCTGAAACTTTGGAGATAAAATTCTTTGGACTTGTAATTAATGCTATTTGGGAGTTTTAAAGCTCTGATGTGCTGAAGGTTGAGTTTTAACTGCTTATGTTATGTTATAGTTATGTTCTTGCATTTTTTTCTTCCTGTGACTGATTTCTCTGATGAGAGCAATAGTTAATAAGAACTGTTAATACAATTCAAATATGTCATACCTTGCTGTTTCCAATCTGGTTATATGTAATCATTATATCCTAAATACTTAGGCAAATGAGTATTAACCCTGGTCATCTATCTGTTACTGGATATTTGTGTCTGTGGATAGTCAGGTTTTTTAAAGGATTTCTAAATAATGAGAGAACAATTAGCCCAGTGGTCTGTGAAACCTAACTGCTCTTTATTGGGACTGTTGCCTGTCCTGTGAAGCAAACTTCTTCCTTCACGTAGGAACTGCTGGCCAATCTATACTGGCCTCCCCACATGTTGTTGCAGTTCCAGACTGTTCTACTCTTTAACTGATAGATGTAGTTTTTGTTCCAGATTTTGGTCACATTACAGCTATACTGACCTAATGTTGAGACCTGGATCAGTCCATTGATCATTGTCAGCACACCATACCCATCCCCCTGCTTGGACTGAGAGCCAGTTCTCCCCCCCTTATCAGCATGAAGCAGTTTTTTGAATGAGAGACCGTCGTCCATGCTCCTGATGTAATTTGGACTGATATGGGGGACTTGGGAATGGTTGATGAATGACTGTTAAACCTTGACTTGGTCATCTATTACTGTGTGTTTAAGATTTGGGATGGAAATTGTTAAAATTGGTAACTGTTGCTGTTAAGGAAGTTATAATATGTTTATAATATCTATGTTCATTTCAGAATATGTGATTGAGAGATTTTTTTAAAAGAAACTCCTCCTGTACTAGTCTGTTATGTATAATAACTTTAATTCACTCTTGAGATTTATATGTGGGATGGTTATTTGACTATTTACTT
Organism: Sarcophilus harrisii; assembly: GCF_902635505.1. NCBI lineage: Eukaryota > Metazoa > Chordata > Mammalia > Dasyuromorphia > Dasyuridae > Sarcophilus > Sarcophilus harrisii. Next base: position 11,936,249 of record NC_045432.1, on the reverse strand, counting down.
TTTTTTTGGATGATTCCTTTCCATGAGGGAAAAAAAGAGAGGAAGAGATAAAGGGAAACTGGTGATTTTTTCTCAAAATACCTAAAAGAGTGGGAACCCTTAGTTTTCTGTTCACTTTGCCTTAGGTACTTCTGCCCCATCCCCATCTCACCAGTTCAGATTGAATTGGAAGTCCTTTTTGTTTTTACTATGCTTTAGCTTTGAAATCCCTTATTCTGTGGAATTGCCCTGGCAGAGTCAGTTTGGGGACTAATTTTCTTGGAATAACCAAAAATCATACATCTTGGGACTGGCAGTCTCCAGCCCTGTAACCCCAGTTTCTTAACTGGTATCTCAGCATTCTCAAAGGACGTTTCAAGCCTCTAAAGTTCAGGGTTTGCCTGCCTTGATGGTCTAACTGTGCATATTCTGCTTAGAAATCCTTTCTGAATCCTAGTAGCAGCTCCTGCTCTATCAGAGGGGACAAGTAGAGGGGACTCCAGGCCCCACTCTTTCCCTCCTTTGAAATCCCTGACAGACTTGGGGTACCCCTCCTAGCATGGGGCTGTCTTGAGCCCTGCTACTCCCTGTATAAACAGAAGCTGAGTTAAGTACACAAATGACTGCAGACCACCTAACTCACAGTGAACTGTCCATCTCAAACTGGATTCTCTGGCTGAGATGAGGGCCTTTGTACTGCTGATAACTCTGGGGTTGTCAGGAAGAGACTTGCCCTTGCCATAAGTCCTTGCATTTTCTAGTTTCATTTTGATTTATTTGCCTCACATTGGGTTGGTCAAAATTATGGTGCTGAGACCTCCCAGGCATCTTAGGGGAGGTAATTCAATAATTAGAATATTCAGAAAGAGAGCGTATAATGTTTTGCCTCAGTATCCCTACATTGTCATCTTTGTTCATTTATCTTTGTATTTTTATGTCTGCCAAATGCCAATCTGTTCTGTGATAACTGTTTCTAAGATAGTTGGTGGAAGCAACTTTTATGGTATGAACTTATTGCAATCAGTGGTATTATCCTGTTGCCACTATGTCTACCCTGTATAATTACATTAGTAACCAGAATAGTTCAATGGTCCGTTTCAAAATATTGTATACAGAAATCTGTTAAAATGATGATTCTTCAGAGAAAAGACTGGAATGTATTAGAGAGGGATGATCTTGATGGTGAACTTGATAACCAATATAGATATGTTAACTGATTTTGAACAGTGTGTAAATTCTTCACAGAAATATGATAAAAATCATTTACATCTTGCAAGGGGGAATGTATGGAATAGAAAGAAATAAGGTGAAGAATTTACAGGAATGTATGAATTCTTTTTCTGTATTTTATTTTCATTATTTCTGTGTTTCCCCTATGACTTGTATAATATGTGCAGGCTCATATCTACTTGCACCAGCTAGAAACATATTTACTTAACCTGAGCTGATGACACTTATCAGTATTTGACATTTATCGATATTTAGTCTAGTAGCTGGACCACTATCTGCTTGATTAAGCCTGAAGGCCTGATTTTCTGTTTCCTAGAAATCGGGTGATTTGGGGGGAAACAGAGACCTTCCATTGCAATCTCTCAGAACAGCAACAACCAATTAGATGCCTCCTCCTCCCCTTCTTAATGCTCTCTTACTTGTATAAAAGCTGTGTAGCTTTAGTACTTCTTTAGCTTCCTACCACTAGCTTTCTCTTTCTTATCTCATGATGGGACGGTTCATCCTCCAGAGGTTTTAATAAACAACTTTTCTGCTTTCTACTGAATGATCTGAGTAGTCATTTTGGGAAAGGGTCTTCTACATCCCTCACAAAGAGGTGAGCCCCAGCTGCTTCTCTCAGAGCTCTACTTGAACATTTTCCAGGGATTTGGAGGTGATAGTCTAGGAAAAGTCACTCCCTGTTTTCTACCTTCAGAAAACACCTGGTCTACACAAGGAAAAGAAGTGCCTGGGATGTGCCCAGTTTGGTAGTGGTGGCAAGGCCTTGACTAAAGGAGTCAAGCGTTGAGAGGGAGGGATACATAGAACTGCTTGAAAATGAGCTGGGTGCCAGTTGGGCTTTCACTGAGGGGGAGGAAGGTGCACGTTAACAACAAAGAGGCAGGAATTTTCAGCTGTGCCAAGGGCTCTGCTTGTGCTGCAGAAGGAAGCTCTGGGAATGAGGTGGAAAAGGAAGCCTAAATAACCCCTGGACCAGAGCTCATGTGTCCTTTCCTTGCATTTCTTAGGCATGTCAGTGGTGGGGCTCTGCCTAGCAGATAAAAGGGGGTTTCTCCCCCAACTTGCAGCAATCAGCCTCATGGTCATCTATCCCTGGGATTGTTTTCCTGTTGCAAACAGCATGAAGGGGCCAGCAGCAGGAGGTCAATTCCAATTGTTTGTCATAATTGGACCAGAAATATAGGAGAGCAACCTGAACAGGAGAGCTATAAACACTTCATCAACAGCCCCAAACTGATTGGAATAAATATTTTAGTTAATAGAAATCCAAAGGAACACACAACATAAAAAGATGTGGGCTACATTAAACACCTTTCTAGTATGACATTCAAATATGGTAGCAAAAATCCAATGAGGTGGGTTGGAAATTCTGAAAGAAAAAAATGCATACACATGTACATAAATCACACACTCCTATAGCTATAGCCATTCACTGTCCTATACCTCAAGTACAATTATTTCATAAAAAACTTTAATAGACATCAATTACTAATCTTGGTGAGGAGATGGGAGGGTATGTAAAGAGTCCTTTAAACTTTTGATTTACTTGAGAAGAGGAGAGCTCAGGCAGAGAAAGGCAAAAAAGGCTGAAAACTTTTACTCTGAAGGAAAAGGAAAAAAAAGATGTGGATACATCTCATGGAAGAGCATTTCAGTCTTGCATGTGTATACTGATGTGTAGGAGTATTCCCCATACCCTATAGCTGAGGATCAATATGTTCTCTTCAAGTATTCCTATGTATCAACACTTTTCTAGACTCCTTTGTTGTCCATATTTTAATACTTCTATATCTTGGAATACATTAATTAATATATGTAACTTCCCCATATTTTCTTGATACTCACAAATATGAGTCATCCAGTCTCTTGTGATCCATATATATATATATATATATATATATATATATATATGCATGTATTTTCTCTATATGGTTGCATATATGAGCACTTATCTATTCTTTGTATATTCCTGGAAGTGTACATCAGCAGTACTCATTCTATTCATAATTATCCCAACCCCCCCTCCCACTACTATGTAGGAACCCAGATTCTCATCTGTATGTATTGGACAGAGTTTTCATAAGTTCTCTGATGGGGGAGAAGCTGTAGAATGCTCTCAGTAGAGGACATTTAGAGGTGACTATAACAAGAGAATGGCAGCATATATATGTATATATATATATATATATATGTATGTATATGTATATTTGTATAAGAGAGAAAGTAAGTACTCCCTCAGTGGAATAGAGAGTGAATGAAGAAGTACTCAAATACATAAGAAGAGAGAGAATGATTGGCAGTGTTTATGAGGACAGTATTTATGACTAATATAAATGATTTTATAAAACAAATTCATCATTATATATCCATAGGAATAAAGAAATAGAACCTGAATAGATAAAATATACGGAGGGAATTGAGTTCTCCTACATAATGTATTCATTTGCACAAAGAGAGTCTCTGAAGTCATATATGAGTACTCATAAATGAATTCAGAATATACATATGTTCAATGTAGGCAATATTTGCTGATTGTAAGATATTGTCACATATATTGCCATATATAGGATTATAAAGAGAGTCATTCTGGACTCATAAAGAGGAATAGAGGGAAAGAAAATGAGGATTACTCTCTTCTGTGAATATACAGTGAAATATTTGCGTCCTCCTGGAAAAGAATACACAAAGCCCAGGGGTCCTGAGGAGAGGGCCAGAGGGCCATCTGCATACACAGCAGGGGGTGTGAGACATCAGTCCTGGTCCCTGGGGTCCTCTGCCTCCCTGCCTAGGTTCCGGAGTGACAAGAGTCAGAGAACTCTGATGCCAGTTAAGCCACCTGTAGTGGTGGGGGAGGGTAGGGAATGACCCAAACAAGGTCTTTGGTAGGTGAGAAAATGGGCACAGGAATGGGGGTGGGGAAATGACCCTGAAAGTCTGTGTAGAAGAGGGAAGCTAAGTGCAGGGAGAAGAAAGAGTGGGATGTGTGGTGGGGGCCAGTGGAGGGACAGGCTACATGCTGGTCTGCAGCCTCTAATATCTTCAGAGCTGAAGTCATAGGCCAGTGGCACGAAGCAGGAGGTCCACCTTGCCCAGGCTCAGTTCTCCTTGGCTAATAGTTTCCTGGGGACTTTGATGTCTTGGAGTGAATATCTGAAGGGTGAGCCAGGCTAAAGGCCCTGAAACTCAGGCTCCTGAGCATGTGAGAAAAATGGGATCATAGAAATGATGGTGAAGATCACAGAAGTTGCTATTTCCTTGAAGAAATTCTTCAATTATTATCTTGAGCCAATTCATAGGGCCAAATGTTTTGTTGGCCAGAAGTTTTTTTTTTCTCATCAACTTAAGTAGCTATGGCTGATAGAGATGAGTGGGTGGGAGCACCTATAATTGTATTGGTTCACAATCTTATAGTCTGGTGGCCACGTCTACTACTTGGGACTCTTGAACTTCCCTGCATTTGGTTGGAAGGCAATGTTGGTGGTGGCAGAGGTTGCCTTTAAGCAGAATTAACTTTGGATTACTGCTGAAGGGTTCCCATTTTCACATCTCTAGATCATAGAACGATACTTCCAGAATGGAAGCAATTATCAAGTCTTTTTCTGTGAGGACCAGAGACAATCATAGGGATAATAAGTAGCAGGACTGTGATTCAAATTCAGATTTCTGAGTTCCCCCCTGTACTCACTATCTTTATGACAAGGCCAAATTACTTAATATGTGGAAAACACAATCTCCCCAATCCACAAAAGTTTCTTAATTGTTTTTCTGAGAAAAGAGCAGAATAAACCTTTATTTGTTCTAGAAATCAAAGTTCTCTGAATTTGAGAAAAGGAATTGGCTGGATGAATTAATTTCATGACCTATGTAGGGGTTCATTTATGATGTGTTAATACTCTGCTTGCAAAAAGAATTACTCCAACTTGATGAAGGATTTATGGTTTTTTTGGTACAACAAATAATACTTGTAGTAATTATTTTTGTGCCATCAATATATAGAAACGTTAACTCAGGAGAAGCACTATGATCTAGTGGGGAGAAAGTGAGCTGGTTTTACAATCAAAATGATTCAGGTTCAAGTTCTGCATTTGACAGATTCTGGCTATGTGGCCCTGCTTCTCAGTGCAATGTCAGAGAAGGCAGAAACTGACACATAGCAGTTGACTTACTGAAAATCCTTTATGCATCTGCAATCACAAGTCCAGTCCCTCTCCCTAGTCCTACCTTTAGGGCAAAGCTGTCCCCATATCCAGAATGATTTCCTCCCTTTTACCTCCCTGTTCCCTTTCAGGGTTTAACTTGTGTCTTGTCTTTCAAAATAGCTTTCACTTACCTGTGCAACCAGACCAAGTGATGTACCTTCTCTGAGCTTTCTGCAGTTCTCCAGGTCTCAAAATGATGGGCTGGCTTTGCTCTGTCTTGGGGAATCTACTACTGAGGGAATTCCTACACCAGTCAAGTTACAGTTTCTGAGTTTCAGCTTCCTCACAGATAAAATGGAGCTAATAGTAACACCTACTCTACACAGTTGTTGTAGAAGAAGATGAGAACACATGGAAAGTGCTATACTAATCAAAAAGCACTAAATGTATGCTAGCCATTATTGTTATTATTATTAATCATCATCATCATCACTTTGACCTATGCTCAAGAAGGGACATAAAGGAAATCAGTGATGGCACGTGTCCTGAATGAGGCATAACAAAGGACCAGTTCACATGGATTCATTTGATTTTGAAATACTAAAATACAGAGAAGCAGGTGTGGAGCACTTTTGACAAATCATTTGTGGAGTACTAGACCTTCTCTTAATCCTTCCAAGTGCATAACACAGTCAATATTTTCAGTGAGTCATTTCAATAGATTATTTGTTCAACGATTAGAATGTACCCGGTACTATGTTTTTTAAGAAAAGAGTGCTTGCCCAAGTGAATTGTCAGGAGGACTCTTGATCCTTTCCCACAACAGGAGCATTTATTCGGGAGTTAAGTCTGCTTTTAGAGGTATCTGGGACCATAAAAGCAATCTCTGTGTCTGTTGGAATGCAGAAGTTCTGAATCCCCAAAGTATTGAGATTCTGAGCAAGTGTCTTGAGATTTCTCAAAAGAATTTGTAAGTTTAGATCATTTTCAACTCAAGAGGTAAATATATTATTATTATTATTATTATTATTATTATTATTATTATTAGGACATTGACTAGTGGACTAAGTTCCAAAAAAGAGTTAGCAAAAGAAGTGGGCAGGCAAGTAGGTAGTTTTATAGGATGAAAGAGTGATTAGGTTAGGCATTTCATTGTTACTCATTAGCTCCCAAATATTACTGATATGCTGATACTATGGCTTACAGGTGGTTTTGAGGATTTGGGTAGGTTAGGTAGCTCACTCCAGGTACCTCATCAGAGCTGACCACAAAATGTAAACTAAGACAAGAGAAGCTAAAGGCACAGACACTGTATCCTTTTTTTCTCAATAGTAATTTATTTTTCCAAATACATGTAAAGGTAGTTTTCACCATGTATCCTTGTAAGACTTTGTATATCAAATTTTTTTCTCCCTCCCTTCCTCTTCCCTCCCCAAGACAGCAAGCAATCTGATGTAGATTAAACATGTGCAATCCTTTTAAACATATTTCCATATTTGTCATCCTGTGTAAGAAGAATCAGACCAAAGGGAAAAAAATAAGAAAGAAAAAGCAAACAAACAAAAAAGGATGAAAATATTTTGCTTCAATACAGTTAGTCTCTGTAGTTTTCTCTCTGTATGCAGATGGTATTTTCCATCCAAAGTTCATTGGAATTTATTGTAATACATGGGAGAGCTATTGGAATACAGGGGAGCCACCTGACAGTGACTGCTTGGAGATTCAACCCAGAATAGATCTTCTCTTTTGAGAGGACTACACAAGGAGACTGAAAGGTAGTTGCTGTTCTCTGACCTCTTTCCTGAGAGGCTGTTGTGTTGTCTGATCTTTCTCCTCTTCCCTCTGCCTACAATTTATCTCATTCCCAGTCTGCAACACCTGTGGCAGCAAAGGCTGCCCTGCAATTCCTTCAGGAATTGCCTTGGATCACTGAATTGCTGAAAAGAGTCAAGTCTATCACAGTTGATCATCACATAATTTTGTTGTTGTTCTCCTGGTTCTGCCTGCTTCACACAGCATCAGTTCATGTAACTCTTGACAGGCTTTTCTGAAATCAGTCTGTTCATCACTTCTTACAAAACAATAATATTCCACCATAACTTAGTCATTCCCCAAATGATGGGCATCCACCCAATTTCCAATTTCTTGCCACTACAAAAAAACTACTACAAATATTTTTGTGTGATTACAGTATTATTATGACAGATAACTTGGAGTCTATTCCTAAGGTTATTATTCCCCAGGCCAGGTAGCCTGATGGTTACAATAACATCATATCCATCCATTCATCTGCCCTCCATGTTCATGGCAGTTACATAGTGTTCCTTGCTTTTCAGATGACCTGACACATGTCCTGGCTGAGAAATCAAACAGAGGTATAGAAGCTCCAGATGGAGGAGAACAGGTAAACCAAAGTTTCCAAGCCTTAGGAAGTTGAGTTGCTTAAGTGCAGAGCAGATGTGACCTTGCAGACAGCCTTAAAAAGAGGAGATGTTGGTAATCCTGAAATTTCTTGGCAATACAAATACTGGCAAAATAACTTTTCAGTCTTCCTTCCTATCTCCATAGTAGTGGGAGGGGGGAAGAGACCTGCCCTATTAGAGGAAGGGCCAACCAAGGACAAGCACAGACCAAGCAGGAAATGTAACCCTGAAAGACTTTCCAGCCAATGTTAGCATGAACAAGGTAATGATTTGGGAGATGTTTTGGGGAGCATATTCTGAAGAAGAATTTCATTATTTTCTGCACTTTGTTTTCTTTCTTTTTTTTTTTTATTGACAGAATCCATGCCTGGGTAATTTTTTTTAACAACATTATCCCTTGCACTCACTTCTGTTCCGATTTTTCCCTCCCACCCTCCACCCTCCCTAGATGGCAAGCAGTCCTATATATTTGAATATGTCCTAGTATATCCTAGATACAATGTATTGTGCAGATCCAAACAGTTTTCTTGTTGCACAGGGAGAATTGGATTCAGAAGGTAGAAGTAACCCGGGAAGAAAAACAAAAATGCAAACAGTTTACATTCATTTCCCAGTGTTTTTTTTTCTTTGGGTGTAGCTGCTTCTGTCCATCATTGATCAATTGAAACTGAATTAGGTCTCTTTGTCAAAGAAATCCGCTTCCATCAAATTACATCTTCATACAGTATCGTTGTTGACGTATATAATGATCTCTTGGTTCTGCTCATTTCACTCAGCATCAGTTCATATAATTCTCTCCAAGCTTCTCTGTATTCATCTTGCTGGTCGTTTCTTACAGAACAATAATATTCCATAACATTCATATACCACAATTTACCCAACCATTCTCCAATTGATGGGCATCCGCTCAGTTTCCAGCTTCTAGCCACTACAAACAGGGCTGCCACAAACATCTTGGCACATACTGGTCCCTTTCCCTTCTTTAGTATCTCCTTGGGGTATAAGCCCAGTAGAAACACTGCTGGATCAAAGGGTATGCACAGTTTGATAACTTTTGGGCATAATTCCATATTGCTCTCCAGAATGGTTGGATTCGTTCACAGCTCCACCAACAATGTATCAGTGTCCCAGTTTTCCCACATCCCCTCCAACACTCATCATTATTTTTTCCTGTCATCTTAGCCAATCTGACAGGTGAGTAGTGGTATCTCAGAGTTGTCTTAATTTGCATTTCTCTGATTAATAATGATTTGGAACACTCTTTCATATGAGTGGTAATGATTTTAATTTCATCATCTGAAAATTGTCTGTTCATATCCTTTGACCATTTATCAATTGCAGAATGGCTTGGTTTCTTATAAATTAGAGTCAGCTCTCTATATATTTTGGAAATGAGGCCTTTATCAGAACCTTTAACTGTGAAGATGTTTTCCCAGTTTGTTGCTTCCCTTCTAATCTTGTTTACATTAGTTTTGTTTGTACAGAAGCTTTTTAATTTGATGTAATCAAAATTTTCTATTTTGTGATCAATAATGGTCCCTAGTTTGTCTTTAGTCACAAATTTCTTCCTCTTCCACAAGTCTGAGAGATAGACTATCCTATGTTCCTCCAATTTGTTTATAATCTCATTCTTTATGTCTAAATCATGGACCCATTTTGATCTTATCTTGGTATACGGTGTTAAGTGTGGGTCCATGCCTAATTTCTGCCATACTAATTTCCAGTTATCCCAGCAGTTTTGTCAAATAATGAATTCTTATCCCAAAAGTGAGGATCTTTGGGTTTGTCAAACACTAAATTGCTATAGTTGACTATTCTGTCTTGTGAACCTAACCTGTTCCACTGATCAACTAATCTATTTCTTAGCCAATACCAAATGGTTTTGGTGACTGCTGCTTTATAAATATAGTTTTAAGTCAGGTACAGCTAGGCCACCTTCATTTGATTTTTTTTTCATTAATTCTTTTGAGATTCTTGACCTTTTATTATTCCATATGAATTTTGTTGTTATTTTTTCTAGATCATTAAAATATTTTCTTGGAAGTCTGATTGGTATAGCACTAAATAAATAGATTAGTTTAGGGAGTATTGTCATCTTTATTATATTTGCTCGACCTATCCAGGAGCACTTGATATTTTTCCAATTGTTTAAGTCTGACTTTATTTGTGTGGAAAGTTTTTGTAATTTAGCTCATATAATTCCTGACTTTCCTTTGGTAGATAGATTCCCAAATATTTTATGCTGTCGACAGTTATTCTGAATGGAATTTCTCTTTGTATCTCTTGCTGTTGGATTTTGTTGGAGATGTATAAAAATGCTGAGGATTTATGGGGATTTATTTTATAACCTACAACTTTGCTAAAGTTATGGATTATTTCTAATAGCTTTTTTGTAGAATCTCTAGGGTTCTCTAAGTATACCATCATATCATCTGCAAAGAGTGATAGTTTGGTTTCCTCATTGCCTATTCTGATTCCTTTAATCTCTTTCTCGACTCTTATTGCCGAGGCTAGTGTTTCTAATACAATATTGAATAGTAATGGTGACAGTGGGCAACCTCTGCATTTTGTTTTCTGAACTGTAAGAGCTGATGGATCATATGGATGTCTTTTATTTAAAAATGTCTTTCTTGACTCATCAATCTATGAACTAAAATGTCTGTGACATTATAACAATATCTAGCAAAATTAATATCACCAAGCCTTCTAAAATCATTATAATTGGATTGTATCATTATTCCACTTCTGAAATTTTACACTGTCACCACATCAGGGACCCAATTTATAATCTCACTTTCAACTTCACGTCCAACTAAAAGGGCAGATGAGGTTTTATCAGAACTTCAAATTTTTTTTATACTTTGGTTAATTTAGCCAATGTTACTAAAATGTCTCTGACACTTGGTATTTAAGGCAAACATGTTTATTGCAAATATTCAAGAAGAATCTCCTTCTAGAACTTCTGGGAAAGGTGTGATTTATGTTCCCCTTGGGTCTTTGTGTTAGTATACGATAACTAAACACACTCTTATGAAAAGATATATTAGGACTGTTTTTTGGTATAACAATATGCCATTTCTCCCCTGCAATTCAACTGAATAAACTGACCGTTTGAAAAATGAAAACCAGTAATTGCTCTTTTTGATATCTGAAAAAAATGGAGTTCAAGTTTCACTAATAGCTAGCATGGAAAAGTAAATGAATAAGAGCAAGAAACTGACAAGTAACCTTTCTGGATGAACCAAGTAGATAAGAATTGCTTATTTGTACCAGTAATAAAAATTACTTTTAAAAACTGAGGAATTGTTGCTCATTATCAACCTTGGTTTCAACATAATGTAATCAAGCACCCTTAAACAACAGGGGCTTTAATAATTGGACATTTCTATTCAAACTCTAACAAAATTAAAATAATGCTGCTCTTTCTTGCTAAGAAGTGTGGTCAGACACTGATACATTGTTGGTGGAAATGTGAATACATCCAACCATTCTGGAGAGCAATTTGGAACTATACTCAAAAAATTATCAAACTGTGCATACCCTTTGATCCAGCAGTGCTACTACTTGACTTATATCTCAAAGAGATCTTAAAGAAGGGAAAGGGACCTGTATGTGCCAAAATGTTTGTGGCAGCTCTTTTTGTAGTGTCCAGAAACTGGAAACTGAGTGGATGCCCATCAATTGGAGAATGGCTGAATAAATTGTGGTATATGAATGTTATGGAATATTATTTTTCTGTAAGAAATGACCAACAGGATGATTTCAGAGAGGCCTGGAGAGACTTACATGAACTGATGATGAGTGAAATGAGCAGGACCAGGAGATCATTATACACTTCAACAACAATACTATATGATGATTGATTTTGATGGACATGGCTCTCTTCAATAATGAGATGAACCAAATCATTTTCAATAAAGCAGTAATGAATTGAACCAGCTATACCCAGCAAAAGAACTCTGGGAAATGAGTATGAACCACTTGTCCGCTTGCATTTTTGATGTCCTTCACAGGTTAATTGTACATTATTTCAAAGTCCGATTCTTCTTATGCAGCAAAATAACTATATGGATATATATATATACATATATTGTATTTAACATATACTTTAATATATTTAACATGTACTGGGCTACCTGCTATCTGGGGAGGGGGTGGGAGGAAGGAGGGGGAAAATTGGGACAAAAGGTTTTGCAATTGTCAAAGCTGAAAAATTACCCATGCATATACCTTGTAAATAAAAAGCTATAATAAAACATAAATTTATATGTATTTAAAAATAGAAGCGTGGTCAGAGAGACATTAGAGATTAAGAATGTAGTAGAACATCAAAAGGTAGAGAAATATGTTCATGCCAGTCAGATGTGACTTCACTCTTCTGGCTCTCTCTGATCAAAAGCTAGAGCAGAAAAAGCAAAGAAATCATTGGCCAGTTAAACAATCCTAGAGGTATAGGAACAGTTTAGGGACTTTACTGCAAGAGGTAGGATTATACCCCCAAACCATTTTTCATTGACTTGGAAAATGATCTTGCGAAAATGTATCCAAAAAAGAAAAGGAAAAAAAAAAACCAAAATGTGCCCCTGACCCATTCTGGCTATGAGACTCTGGGTCTGTCTCTTAACCACTTGGTGCACTAGGACATTCTCTAATAGTCCCCTCCAATGGCAAGAACTCGAGCCTTCTGGCTATCCTGGCAGGTGGTCCTGCTCTAGACTGCCTATTGTTTCTGTGTCTTGGTAAGGGAGCATCCAGAATGTCCTTACAGGTGAGGTCTAAGCAAGGCGGATACAATGGCAGAATCACCATAAGGTCATAGACAGTAAGTGTATTAAGGCAGCCCAAACTGATGTGTGTGTGTGTGTGTGTGTGTGTGTGTGTGTGTGTGAGAGAGAGAGAGAGAGAGAGAGAGAGAGAGAGAGAGAGAGAGAGAGAGAGATATGTCACTGTAAGGTGGAAGAATCTGTTCTGCCCTAATTATGATAATTGTATAGTTGCATACCTTATGAGTGAATACTGAGATACCATAGAAATTGGGCCCATACCAGCTTGCTTATTAATAGGTTTCATTAGGGTCAATTAGGTTATTTGAGGAGAGTTTATTCACAAGAGGCTGGTTGTCCTGGGCAGCAGCAGGGCAATGTAACATCATGGACGTATGCAACAACCCTAGGCCAGGTCAGGTATTCTATAAAAACAGAGCAAAGAAGACATATTGCCAGGGATGGCCCAGGGTCATGTGCAAGTGTTTCCATGGGATAACTGGAGCTTTTTTTGCTGTTTTAATTTACTCAATGTAGTTTATATTTTTTGTGGGAGTCATAGGTCATGTTTCCATTTTGGCTACCCCATATCCCCATGACCTGCTCATAGAATCTTTGTGACAATATTTTCTGCAAAGTTCCCCAAGTGACACATGAGTGCTTTTGTTAATATGGAGCAAGCAGAGGAGCCTACCAATGAGTTATGTTGGAGGCATAATCCAAAACAGCAATACAGGCATAAGTAGGGAAACAACCTGACTAATAAGAGAATGACCATAATTTTTAGTTTTCTTCCATTACTTCTCTGGGAGGTAAAGGAAAAACCAATGGCATTTGGTGATTAGTGGGAGAACTGGATATCTAAAATTAACTTATCACAGTCTAGCTGAATTTCTGAATTGAGTTCAGAGACAAAAAAAAAATATGACTTAGGCAATTGTACAACATATTGGGGGATGATACAGAATGGTATGAAACTCAATTACAAAATGGAATCAGACTAATATGATTTTTTTCAATCTCCCATTTTTATCAACAGGAGTCTTGTCACCATTTTCTGTGACAAGTTAATGTAAAGACACCAAGAATGACCAGTAACAGCACAAACCATAGCAACAATGTCTAAAATCATGGACTAAATTTAGTAGGAAATTTATACAACAACAAGGTAAGTGAGAAATTTATACAACAATGATCATCAACATCATCTAATATCAAGTATTTTTGCTTTTTGGGGGTTACTATAAAATAACTCCCAATGTTCGTTTAGTCACCAAGACATCCCATGTAGTCCTCTGATCTTTGGAAACATCTTTTCTTGGACATTTTGGAAAAGATCTCCTTTTTAAGTAAATTTCCTTCTCTGGTTCCAACTTACTTGTAGAGATTTCTCAGAACTTCCTGATAAATTTTTTTACAAAACATACTGCAATACAAGTTGATATCGCTTCCCAAATTTTACTGTTCCAATTTTAGTTCATGTGAAAACCAGTTCAAACCTTAAAATTTCTAACATTAATAATAACAAGAGAGGCCTTTGGTTTCTGAAAGACTGACCTCAACTTATTATTTACTAGCCATAATTAATAAATTGATTATTACTCAGAAACTATGTCTCTTGTTCTTTTCATTCATCTCAATTCAAAACTCAAAACAATATCAGTTATAGTCCTAAGAGCTTTCACCTCAAATGGCACCTTTCACTAATCACAGCTTAGCACTGGATACAATAATTTTTATTTTCATAGTTACAGTAAGCAATGAAAGTTTAACAGGACTCAAACACACAAGAGATTTCAACTAATGTCCTTCACTTGTTTTTCTTTTCTTCCTCTTCTTGAGTTTAAACTAATCCTGGTGCAAAGATCAATCGTTAGAACCCATAACAAGCTCTTTTCACAGGACAGATGGCCCTGCCACAAACAAGTTCCAGTTTACAGATTAAAGGGGATTCTACAAAGTTTTTTTCTTGTAGTTTTTCTCACACAGCAATTACCAATTTTTTCTCCCTTTCAAAAAAAAATTCCAGTGCTTACTTAGTCTTATCCCTCAGTAATAAACCTAACTGGCAGGATTTTTTCCCCCAAAAAATCTATCTGGTATTTCTCAGAAGGGCTCAAGCTTACCCCATCTTTTCCCTTAAAAAGTTTCCTTTTTATAGGGAAAAAGCAAGACAGTTCTTAAAATTCAAGTTGAACATATTTTATTACAAAAATAGGTAGGAGTCTTATATAATTTGACAGCCAAAATTTCTAATTTCAAGACACATAGCAATTTAAAAAATTATTTTAAACTTGATCAGTGGTTAACTTTAGTTTTTAAGACTCCCTAAATATCTACCTAGATGTTCCAGTCAAAATAAATTACTTTTTGGTTGCTTCCTGATTCACATAACTTTTTTTCCCTCTATTTGTGACCTAGGAAAGGGTTTATAATATACAAGCAGTTTTTAAATGCCAGGTTTATTTTTTCCTCTGAAATTTTGCTGGCACTAGCCCCAATAATAATAAATATAGTATAATATAATATAATATAGTATAGTATAATCAATGAGATGATCTTCATCTCCTAGTTGTAAACAATTTTTCTGTCATTCTGGGAGGTGGGAGGTAGAAAATGCTTTTAAGTGCCCTTAAAACAAATTCTAAAGAAATATTCAGAATTTGTAAAACCATTTAAACACAATTAGGAATTTGCAGTAGAGAATTTACTTTTAGTGCCAATTCAGTTTCTAATCAGTTTACAATGCAAAAACATGGTAAGAGACAGAGTAAAAAGATTCCCTTCCTGCTTATCTGCTCTTCCCTCCATATTCTCTAAATTTAGCCATAGTTCAAGAGTGTAAAGAAAAAGGAAGGGTCTTTCTGAAAACTTAGAGAAATTCTTATTAGTTAATAAGACACAGAGAGATTTGCCAGCAAAGATTTTCCTTCAGAACTCCATGCACATAATTACAAACTCTGAGAGACATGTAAACATAGGCACATTCTGATCTGATACTTTATCTATCATATTCCATTTAATCTTCATTTTACTGAGTTTTTCCCCCTGTGCTTCTCTCCTGTCCCTCTGATACATGGGGGTGAGAGAGGGAGGGAGGGAGAGAGAGAGAGAGAGAGAGAGAGAGAGAGAGAGAGAGAGAGAGAGAGAGAGATTTTGAGACTGACTATTCTTTTCCCATGATATACAGCAATTGCCATTTCAGGGTCTTTCTTAATAGCCTGAAAATATTTATCTATGCCTAGGTTATAAATCTTCTATTAAGCCACACAAATACTTGGCATATGGGATTCTTCTTCCTTCCCCACAAAAACTCTATCAAGGCAGAAACCAGTAGGCATTTTTGGGTGTTCCCATACTTATAGGTTTTAGGCCACCCCTTCCATGTCAGTTGGATGTGAGTAACCAAAGCAGGATTCCCCTCCAACAGACATACTATCTCTCCCTCAGAGATGAAGATGGTCAGGATTCCCCTTGCAAAAACTTCACTCCTCAAGCCTTTTTCTTTGGTATCCTGCTGATTATGCCAAATCTAAGAACCTTAATTATGGCGATTGTAGGATGGCGTATCTTCTGAGAGAATACTGAGAAACTGAAAGAGGGACCCATAACAGCTTGCTTATTAAGTTTTATTAGGATTAATTAGGTTAACTGGGGAGAGTTTACTTATAAGAGGTTGGTTGTCCTGGGCAAATCAATGTAATATCATGGATCCATGCATCAATCCTAGGCCAGGTCATGTATTCTATAAAAACAAAACAAAGATGGCATATTGCTAGGGAAGGCTCAGGAACGTGTGCATGGGTTTCCATTGGATAACTAGAACTTCTTTTACTGTTTACATTTATTAAAGGGAGTTTTTATTTTTGTTTTTTTTTTTTTGTGGAGTCATAGGTCACACTCCCACTCTGGCTACTCCTGTAATGGTAACTTCCCTGTTGATTTTTACTGACCTGGCATTCCACTTAAAACCTCATGTGTTTTTTGGATGAACTGCTACCTAGCCACATGTCCCTCCTCCCCTCCCAAATATGGTTCTTTTGCAGATGATTCTGGGAAACCAATTGTAATAAGAAGAGCAGGTCAATAGGCCAAGCACTTCTGGGAGTGATCCTTTTAACCAGACAAGAGGTTTTCTGTAATCAGTTTTGTTTCCATCCTTTTAAAATTTTTTAGGAACGTCTTTTTCTTAATCTTCTACTTGTAATGGGCTGAGGTTTGAGTTGATGCACTGAGGTCTCAAGTACGTGAGGCTAAATAGTCGTTGGGCTATACATATTGGGCTAATACTATATTAATAAATATACATGATTGGATAAAGAATGGTCCCTGCCCACTCTCCGTGCAAGTCCTGATGTGTTGCAGAGGAAATGACGATTTTGGTGGGTGGAGGCAGAGAGAGGAACAGGAAGAGAAGCTGGGAGAGATTGGGCCTGGGTTCCTTTCTCCTAGCTGCTGGTTGTGTGGCTGCTGCTGATCTAGCTAGCTTCTTGACTCAGCTGCAAAACATTGCTATCGCCGCCGATTCTCTTCCACCTCCGATCCTTCTTCACTGAGAATAAAGACTGACGATTTTCCCCTAACCTGAATTCCTGACTCCTGCTGATTTAAAAATACACGGTCTTCACATCTACTTGCTTCTTATTTATTTTAGAGAAACTAAAAAGAATGAGGTGGGAGTGATCTGAAAAGGATGAAAATGTGAGAAAGGGGTGGGGCAGGGAGAACAAGAATATGGAAAATTATCTACATAAATGGGATAGAATTCTATACCACAAGGAAAAGGAACTCAGGAGGGAATGAGTGACAACTGAACCTGACACTCATCTATAATGATCACAGGTGGGAAGAATACCCATTCCTATACAGAGGTTAAGGAAAAGAGAGTGGGAGGAATGAATGAGATGGAGGGTAGATTAAGAATGGATTAGTCAGAAGGAAAACAAACTCTTAAAGAGGGAAGAGAAGTGCAAAATAGGATGAAGGAAAATACACAAGTATTCCTCCTAACTGGGAATGTGAATGGGTTGAAACACTCTGTCCCCTCAATTAAAAAGGGAAATCACAGCAAAACAGCTTAGAAAACAAAGTCCAACAGTTTTGTTTGTTTTTTTTACAAGGAACACATCTGAATCAGACAGATACACACATACAAATACAATTAAAATAAGGTCCTCAGGAGACAAGAGGGATCTTTTGGATCCCTAGAGGGCCTGCAAACTTAACAGTGCTCCAAAGGGAGCAAAGTATGCTCACTTACTTACCTTCTTGTCTGAGCTCTGCAAGTTCCTGACCCAGTTTGGAGATGACTGGCTTGTCCTTGGTTGAGAGTTTCAAGAGAATGCTGCTGGACTCAGTTTCTGTTAGCAGGACAGGAGGCTCTGCAGGTTCACAGCAACTGAACTATAGGCTCCCTTTTGGTCTGGGATTCCCACTCTGCATTACTGTTTGTTTCTGAACTCAATCCATGCTCAAAATAAGTAGCCTGCTAGTGACCAATCCTCTTGACCATAATGTACAGCTCTCCCTGCTTGCTCTGCTCTAGAACAGGGTAGTGGGTGACAAAGATGCCAGATGGCACCTAATTTCAGGATGGTACTCATCCAGGGATCCCCTGGGATCTCATTCTGCTCCAATGGAAGGCACAGTGTAAGTGCACAACCAAATGCCATTGTATATTGAGACAAAGTAATTTTCATGCAGTAGCATTTGATTATTTATAGTAATTTACAATATTCCCTTTTTTGTGAAAAGGCTAGCTTAGAGAAGCCCCTTCCCAGCTAAAGAATGCTCTAAGCATCTTAGCTCCTCTCAAGGCTTCTGGGCTGGGCCCCACCCAATTTGGAACTTGATTAATGTCTATGGCATAAACAGGATCCCATTTGAATCAGGTTCTTCCCCCAGGGAAAGAATTTCTGTCCTTTCTCCCTTTTAATTAGAGTTTGGGGTGACTCAGCTTATGAAAGAGAAACCAAACCAGAGAGAACCCAATGGGTTGCCCAGATTTCTGAAGGGGACTCATACAACTCTCCAATGAAGTGTTTGGGAGGGGCTAAGAGCTCTCAGCTCATTCCTCCTTAAATGTCCACTAATCAGGATAGAATTTCAATAGTGAGTGTACTTCCTAGTCAGAAGGAACATACCTGTTTTAGAATTTCTTTTGGTATCTTTGATTATCAAGAGAACTACTGATCATTAATTTATTGATTGGTTGGCCAAGTTCTAGTGGAACTTGGTTTCTTGGAATTTTTGCTCACAATAATATGCTAACCAGTATGACAGAAACACGAATTAGACTTATACTTCTCAAGGCTAACAATCAAATTTTATTCATTAACAGCATGCAAACATTAATTTATATCAAGCATTTGTTTCATTTTTAATTTTTTAAAATTTTCAGTTCCAAATTTTATCCCTCCCTCCACTCCCTCCCCCATCCATTGAAAGGCAAAAAATACAGTACCCATTACACATATAAAGTCAAGCAGAACATTTCTAAATTATCCATAATGTAGGGGAGAGAAAGAAAAATAAAGGGAAAATTTGTTTCAATATGCATTCAATTAATCTTTTCTCTTTCTCTGGAAGTGGTAGCTTCTTTTAAAATCATAAGTCCTTTGGGATTCTTGTCAATCATTGTGTTGATCAGAATATCTCAAGTCTTTCATAGCTAGTTATTTACTAATTATGGTTAATTACTAGTGGTTTTAGAATATTTTTCAAATGATTACTCAGCTTTGATTTCTTCTGCTGAAAACTTGTTTTTCATATCCTTTGACCATGTATCAACTGAAGAATGGATCTTAATTTTGTAAAACTGGCTCAGTTCCCTTATGTAGGGGAGAAATGAAACCATTATCAGAGAAACTTGATATAAATTTTTCCAGTTTCCTGACTTTTTTCTAATTTTGGCAGCACTGGTTTTGTTTGTGCAAAAAACCTTTTAAATTTAATGTAATCATTTTTACTTCCTGAGAGAGAGGTCTTTCCTCTCTCTCTCTCGTTTACTTGTGAACTGACAGGTAATTTTTTTCCCATGCTCCTCTAATTTTGTCTAAAGCATGTGCCTATTTTGAGCTTATTTGGGTATACAATGTGAGATGTTGGTTTATATATAATTTCTCTCTGACTACTTTCCAGTTTTCCCAGCACTTTGTTGAACAGTGACTTCTTGCCCCTAACAAATTTGGATCCTTATGTTTATCAAATCCTAGGTCACACTGTAGTTTATATTATTAATATAAACATTAATCCCATTAGGAACAACCCACTACACTTATTAACTGAAGGTTATCAGTAGGTATGTTTCATACTAGTACTTGATGACAAGATTTCCTCTCTGTTTAGCAAGTTGGTATATTTCTATATCAGTCAACTGGCACTGTCTTCAACTGATTAGGGCAAGGTAGGGTGGGAACTGAATTTCAGTCTGAAGAACAGAGGTGCCAGGCTCAGTCTCCATGCAAGAATAGGCTGAGGGATGGCATCCAGTGGTTCTAGCTATGAACAACAGCTAGTTGCACTCCAATTCTGATTAGCAGCTAGTGAACGAATTGGCTTACCAATTAATTTGATTGATAGCTAATGATATAAGTCAACAGTAAGGTTGTTTACCTAATGTTCCCACTAAGTGGGTTGTCCTACACAAGGGTTACATATATCAGTTGTTCATGAACATACATGTTGTTTACCAATTTATTCCACAATATATTTATCTTAATAATGAAAGAGAAGATATAAAAAACAAGCACAGGAACACTTCATCACAAAATGTTGACCTACTAAAAAATGGAGTAAGTTTTATCAAGACAACAAATATACATCACTATATCCACTCTCTGGCTGCTGGCTATCCCTACAGCCATTTAAGATAGTCTTTAAAATAGTATTATAATTACCATTAATAGAATCCAAATAGCAATTCCACACAAGCAAACATCACTTAGGGTTAAGAACATATGGTACACACAAGCATTATTACACTTATCATTAACACTTTTAAAATGTTCTTAATGCATTATGATGATAGGTCTTTCCATATGTCCTATATTCTCTCATGTCAAGTCCTTTGCAGACCAAGCCAGGAGCTTTTATAAGAGAAAATATTTCAAAGTTTCTTGATCTCTTCCCACTCAAGCCAATACCCTGTGACATTCTGTGCGATGATCACTATCATGTTCTTCTTCCATCATTTGTCTTTCTTTAGGCCAAACATGGCTATCTAATTTTTGATTTCCTGTATCACCACCCAGTGATATTTAAGCAATCATTGTTATTGTGGTGAGTTTTTCTTGTGTCTCTGGCAAGCTCAAAGCTTGTAACCCCATTACTTCCAATGGAGTATGTGAGTAAATGGCATTCCCCATTACCACACTGGAAATGTTTTGTATCCTTGTGCATCCTGCTTGTCACAACTGTGATTTACAGGAACAACTGGATATCAAATAACCAAACAGAGGGTGAAGCCATTTCTTATTTGTAAGGATCAGCAAGAAGATACAGTGAGGTTATACACAGGATAGGGCATGTGATGAGATAAGCAAGGATGAGCAGCAGTAGAGTCACCAAGGCACCAAAGATGAAATCACAGCACTTGCACATCTGTTAAAAAGAAAAAGAATATGGCAGAACTCTGTACATAATTTGTCTTCAAAGGATCTGAAATCTTTAACCAGATCCATCTGTAACCCAGATTGAATTCTACTTCTCTGTCTCAATAGTCTCTACTAGAACTAGCTGATGATTTGGTGGGAGAGTGGGGTGGGGTGGGGGGGTGGGAGGGTGGTCTACTTCACCATTAGCTCTTTCTGCAAGAAACTAGTTTCTTTTCCAAATCAATGAAAAGTAGAACAATAATTTTAAACTTACTCCTCAACCCAGAATGAAATTTTTTGGGCCTTTTATTCAAGCAGCTCACTGTTTTTCTAATGACTGATTTCTATTTGTATCCTTGAAGATTTTATGACCTGAGCCTTAAGCATCTTATCATCCTTGTACCTTTGGATTGTAAGGTAAAGTCAAAGTTCCACATATGGACCTGAGCCTTCCCTGAGTCCTTGACCTTATGGGTTGCAAAATGTGACTTGTCATCACTCTTAATGACTGCTTGGCCATATAATCAACTAACAATGCTAGTCCTTCAAGAGAAGAACCTGTGTTTTCTCATATACAGGAGAGAACAAAAACTAATTCTGTGCATTTGCAAATTGAAATATTTTATTACACTTATTAGTGAGTAAGCCAAAATAATTTATTTGTCATACTATGCCAAGAACTGAGTTGTTTATGATGGATACAGAGATGATTTAAATAAAGTTTTAGCTTTCTGGCAAATGGGCCAAAAAAATGACATGCATGATGTAAGTGTGATAATATAAGTCTTTCCTAGCTTTAGCCTCAGTTTATTATCAGTGCAATATCTGGTGTAGAGAAACCCCTCTACAAGGGGTTTACATGCTGGAATATCATCTTTCTCTGACAGTTTAAAGGGCATATCGGTGGGATGGACTTTTATCTTCAAATGAAGATGGTTTATCCCTGTTTTCCCTGCCCTGGCTCAACTGGGTTCAAGACATTTACACTTCAGTACTGAGTGATAGCAGTTCCAACAGAGGTAATTCGGCCTATGCTAATATAGGAATTGGTGTTCATATTGTTGGTGGAACACTTTGGGTTAGGCCCTCAGTCTACACAACAGCATAATATACTAACAAGGACAATTTTTCACATAATAGTCTATCTAATATGATGGCTGGTAGTCATCTTTTTTGGTCCCAAACTGTACTGACATGTAAAACTCTTCATTATCTCCTTTTGGCTTCATCTATCAGGATCAAGTCCCCAAATCTCCTTTATGACTGCCTTCTAATCTATAAAAAGGGTTTTAGGAAACAGGAACAATGGGCATGGTATACAGTACTGCCTTCTTTACTTGCTGTAATGCATGCTGCTGTTTTGGTCCCCATTGAAAATGCCTTAATTTATCTGTAACAATTATATATCATATCAGCAATATGATTTCCCCAGAATCCAAACAATCCTACTAGTTTCTATGCCTTTCTTTTCTCCTTTTGAGATTTCAAAAAGTAAATATTTTCCATTTTTGGCTGAGGAATGGATACTATCTCTGAAGTTCAAATCATCACTTAAAATTTAATTGAAAATTGACTTTTCTGTACCATTTGTTGGGCAACTGCCAATCAATACATTTTGTGACCTCTAATACCTTGTGCTTATCATGTTCACTAGATAATATGTAATCAATATAATAACTGTGCAAGGCCTGAGTTCCTTTTATTTATATCTTTTTTGCACAGATTAGGCAAGAATATTTGTTTTTACATCTAAACAATTCTCAGCTCAAGAGACACTTAAAAAACAACTAGTGGGTAAGATTGGGTCTATAGAGCTGTAGTATGCTAACCCCTGATTTGTATTACCTTTTAAACAAATATTCACCCCAATAGGGAAAAAACCACTAACCTGGTTTCCTAGGGATTGCCAGTAAAATGTCTTGAACTGGTACTCAATGACAAAGTTTCTTCTCTCTGCCCAGATGGAAGTGGTCTGTCTTCCAAAGAGGTGGGTGGCCGGCAAATCTGCAAATCCCTGTCAATGAGCATAATCCTCAAGGAAATAAGATGTGAGTGCTTGAGTCTTAAGTGTGGAGAACACAGGAGCCAGGCTCAGTCTCAACCAAAGAGCAGGGTGAAGACTGTGAGTTTCTCAAAGGTTTAGCTAGAAGCATTAGCTATTTACACCCAAGTTCTTATTGGTGGCTGGAAACTAATTTGCTTAGCAATTGATTTCATTTTTACCTGGTGATATAAGCTGATGGTGAGGTTCTTTAATAAATGTTCCCATTGGTGGGCTGTCATATATAGGTGTTCACTATATTAATCACATGTTTACGAACACACATGTTCTTCACAACATATACTATACACAAGCATAATATTGAAAAACAAATTATGAAAAACATCAAAATACTTAAATAGAAAAGGTGGTCTAATTAAAAATGAAATCATTACAGGCAACAAACTTATTTTCATTACACACAGTACTTCCTGCCTAAGTGCCCAGTCTTGACGTTCATTCAGTCAAGAGCTATAATGCTCTTGGTCAAGTCCCCAGCCCCAGGGTCCATAGATTTGTCTTTCTCCTTCTGCTGCAGGGTAAAGTTTTCTTGA
The DNA here is from genome assembly GCF_902635505.1 of Sarcophilus harrisii. Classification (NCBI taxonomy): domain Eukaryota; kingdom Metazoa; phylum Chordata; class Mammalia; order Dasyuromorphia; family Dasyuridae; genus Sarcophilus; species Sarcophilus harrisii. Next base: position 11,912,523 of record NC_045432.1, on the reverse strand, counting down.
ATCCTTCACAATTTAGTCCAGTGTTTATTGTTTATCTTTGTGGAGGAGGCCTGGTGGGAATGTTATGTTGTTCCTGCTACTCTACCATCTTGAATCTGCCTCTCTGAAATACTTTTCACTATTAAATATCACTTTTTCAGGGTAGGGAGATGTTGCACACTATACTGCAGACACTTTGAGAAACAAAAATATAAAACACAATGAGCAGACAACACAGTCACATAAATTAAAAGTTCAGGCTTCTTCTTCTTCTGGATTGCCCTCTTTCACAGGCGGGGTTGCCTCCTCACTACTGTCAAGTTCTGGCATCTGGTGTATTTCAATTAGTGGATTTGGGGGATGAGAACATCGTGGAGTGAGCAGGATGTACTGGTGCTGTTGCTGGGCACATGCTATCCTGAGGATCATTTCCATGGCAATTTTTCTTCTGTCCCAGTCCATGTAGACATCAATTGCATCCAGGCATCTGAAGGGTGATTTTGTGACAGACCATAAGGTAAGAATTAATATAAAGTTTGAAAAAGATGGTCTACCTCCAGATAAATCTGCCACATTGAAAGCAGCCTCTCTAGGCTGAACAGATATGAAAAGAGTCTCATTCTTATGATCAAAGCGCATGTCCCCATAGAAGGACCACTGAGATATTAAGCTGTCAAAGTACACCTTGCATTGTAAAGAAAGATTCTTTTTACCTTTCTGGTATGTTTCATATCTCTGTGTTGATACTTTATCCAGTGTTTTAATAAGCTTTTTCAAATTCTTCACTTTACTATCTAGATCCAGATATCTTTCTTTTGCTTCTTGGTACTGCTTCATTACATCTTCTCGCCTTCTGTGAGTGTAGTTTTCTGACTGTATCCGTTCTCTTAAGGCATTAATTTCTCTGTTGAGAACAGAGGCACTTTTTGTAACTTCTTTACGCTCAGGACAGATGCATCTGGCTTGAGCAGTCTCTCTCTCAAGTTCTCTCTCCTTTATGGCCACCTCTTCTTTTTTCACTTGAAGGGAATCCAGGTGTTCCTTAAGTCTACTGTCATAATGCATCATGGATTGGTGTTTTGTTTCCACTTCTAAAACAGTATGGTTTTGTTCTTCAATAAGGGATTCTATTAATTCTGAAACTTGAGTACATTTCAATTTCAATTCTTCATGTCTCTGTTCAGCTTCTATTTTTGGTTTCCTTAAATTCTCCATCTCTTCCTTTCGAATTCTCAACTTTTCCACAACCTCTTCAATCTCATTTTTAAGTTCTTGAGCTTCATCTTCTAGAACTGAGAGATTTATTGATCGGCTATCTTCTTCATCCTCCAGATCTCTTATTTCTGAAGTGATATTTATCACATTAATCTTTATTTCTTTTAAATGTTGGTAATGACTATCAATAGTTTCTCGATTATTCCTGATAGCTTTTTCAAGTGAACACAAATGCTGCTGAAATGCAGACAACCGGGACCTTTTATTTTCCACATCTTTCTCCAAATTACTTATTTCTACTTCCATGTCACCTAAGTAAGTAGGTCTTGATTCTTCACATGAGTAATAGCGTCCCTGATATACTTCATCACCACAGGCAGTTAAAACTTTGGTACAGTTCTTGGGGGGCCCGTGAGGAATTACCAACTTACGAGCTACAGAATTATTTTTAATAAGCAGCACTGACTCTATGCCTGTCATATCAATCAAACTATTGGCCACCACTGCATCATCTATTTCTAAAGCCGTGAGAGCTGTTGGAAATTCTGGGTGATAAGGGGCTCTGTCTGATACATCATACAATTCACATTCAAACGATGATACAATTATCTGTGGTCGAGGAGAACCCACCGGATAAAACCTTTTCATCAGCTCCTGAAGGATTTGGGCATCTTTGTGGTTGTCACAAAAAAAGGTAAGAAGAAGGCCCTTTAAGCAGCACTCGATAGCTAAGGCATAATCAGGGTCTTTGAGACGAATATAAGCTCCAAGTGGCCCTAGAGGCTTATAAGTAAAGCGCCCTTGTCTCTGGGCATCTGCTATTGCTTCGGCAAGGGCTGGAACCTGGGGTCCAAATAATTTTAGTGGCTCAGATTTACAGTCTTTCAATCTGTCTAGCTGTTTTAGGTCATCATTCAGTATTTTTTGCACATATGACACTTCTTCCCTAACTCGAGAATGTTCTTTATCATCTTTTTCTATAGCTTGATGAAGATGTTTTATTTCTTCAACAAGTGAGTCTTCTTGATCCTTAAAGCTCCTGATCTTTTCCTTCAACGAGGAAATTTTTTCCTGTTTTTCTAACTCTGCTATTTCCAGAGTTGACTTCAGGATGTCAATTTTGTTTTGATGCTGTTCTGCAACTTTTTCTAATCTGTTATATTCATTTTGGGAAGAGTTATAGAAAGCCTTTGCTAGACTATAGGCCCTATATGTTCTCATGGCATCTTCTTTGGCTTGAATGCATCTGGGTTCTAACATAGTGGCTTCTTCACTTAATTTTTGCACATTCTCATGAATAGCTGTATACCTCTTTAAGGCTTCATTAAATATGAGCTTTGAAGCCTCCAGTTCCTGACTTAATATGATAGTACACTGGTCTCCAATATTTACATTACTTATCATATCATCAAGTTGTCTTTCACTTTCATACACCACTGCCCATGTCATCTCATGTTTCATGTCATCTAACATATTTCCCAAATTAACCATAGTCTGAAAATGCTCTTCTATTTCTATGCCCTGCCGTTTGAGCTCCTCAAGCTGCTCTTCCCCTTGTTCTATCTGATGTTGGCTTCTGGCCTTTCTCTCCAAAATTTCCGAGTACTCCTGTTTCATCTGTTCAAGCTCTGTAGCTTTCAGAAAAAATTTGTATCTTTCACCTTCGTTTCTGGTCCGCAGTAACTGCCTGCCCATTTCTTGTGGTAAAATAGATACTGGATTATCCACCCGAATCTTAAAATGATCAAGAATAGCAGTAAGCTCTGTTTTCTTAGAAGAAACCAGGTTTCCTGCTTGGTCTTTTAGTTTGTAACTTGGACTTCCATCCACACTGATGTGCTGATGCACTGTTATTGACTCCCCATAAATCTCAGATTTAAAGGCATTTTCCCCTCTGTTCCTTAATGTGATTGAGATGTTAGCTGACTCCTCTCCATCTTTCACAAATTCTTTCAAAGACGATCCTAATGATTTTCCACCAAGGCCAACTATGAGAGCTGTCAACAATGTACTCTTCCCACTGTACCCCACCACAAAATTGACATTAGCTCCAAATTTCACAGGCCCAAGCATGGCATGGCACATAAAGTTTTCAAGCTGAATACTTTCAATGATTCCAAAGTCACCTGACTCTGACTGAGAAGTGCTTTCCTCGGCCATGTCCTGAGAGGAGGGCCCCTCCATTTCATCATCAGAATAATCCTCTGGCCCTGGTCTAGCCTTTTTCATATCTATAGTCGGGAGGAAATCGTCCTCTTTTCTCTTAGCCATTCTGTTCGCGACACAGGAGCCTTCCCCGAGTCACTTCTACTCGTTCCTTCCGCTCCCCAAGGCCGCCCAAAGCGCCGCTCTATTCGGCCCTATTCAGTCCGCTCAAACCCTCCAAGCCGCGGCCCACCCCCGCTTGCTTTTCGAGTCCGGCACGGCCAAGTTACGACCTTACCTCAGAGCCCGGCGGCGGCTCAAAGAGGCGCAGCTGCGATGAGTTCGACAACGACAAAATCCGACACGAGCGGCGAGCACCGAGGGGGGCGGGGGGGGTGGGGCTGGAGGGATTGGGGCCTTTAACGCCAAAGTCGCCACAGGCAGCGGGCCCGGGAGGGGGGGGGAAGGGAGGGGAGTGGCGAAGCGAGAGAGACCGCTAACGCCAAAGGCCGGCCCAGACGGTGGCGTGGGTAATGGGGGAGCAGCAGACGCGAAGCCCCGGCGGAGGCGGCGGGCAACAGGAGGGGGTCCCGCGAACGCCAAAACCCGCAGATGCGGCAGCCGTAATAGTCAACATCGGGGTAGCTCCGCTCCCCACCCCACCCCCCCTCAACCCCACGCCGCCTCGCAGACCCCTTCCCAATAACGACCACGCGAAACCGGGGTCCGGACTCCCCCCCCACACTCCCGCGGCTAGATACCTCACCACTCAGCCCCAGGCTATCGGGAGCAACAAGGCCCAACCCCGATCTCGGACTGCAACGCCAGCACAGGTCGCTTCTTGCGCCTGCGCGGCGTCCGGGAAGGGGGACGGTCTGGCGTCAATAGGAATAGGTTCTCTCTTCCCTCCTTTCTGGCCTAAGCTATGGGTCTGTGGAGAAGCTGGCTGTTGCCTGAGCACAGAGCAGATTTCTCCAGACATTTTCTTTTCTCTTTCCCCCCCCCCCCCCGCCCTCTGAGTAGGGTGGCAGTGCTTCTTCTGCGCCTGCACTGTACCCGAGCCGCTGGGAAGGGACTGAAGGGAAGCGAGGAAAGGGCCGAGGCGTTGCTGTGCGCCTGCGCGGCAATCGCACCTCCTGGCATCTCCTGTCCTCCCAGGGTTCTGGACCCCCCCCCCCCTTTCACGCAATATTGCCGCAGGGGTGTGTGTCAAAAGAAGGCTTCTAGTGGGCCCTGAGAAAATGGTGCATATGGTGGTCCCCTATCTGTCTGTCCCTCGGGCGCCAGCTGCTCTCGCTGCCCGTGCTTCTCCCTCCTCCTCCCTCTTGTCAAGCTCCCCTGGGCTCCCTGATCATCCCAAGATCTCCACCTCCCGACCCTCGGCACTCTGCTCAGCCCCTCGTCCTCCCTGTCTGTCTCAAACAGTTCACAGATTTTAAAAAGGGTGAAAGCTCTCCGGTGAGCTAATTGAAGAACGCAATGGGCATTAAGGCCATTGTTCTGATCAATGACATTTTCAATGGCTCTGTGGAGAGAAAGATTGCAGAAATGAATTCAAGAATTCTGTCTTCACTGATTGAGGCTTGATACTAATCGAATTTGGACAGTGACAAGTTTCTAAAGCATTTCCATTATAGGGTCTCCAGGATAAAAAGGATATGGTGAAGGGAAAAGGGGTATTTATCATTAAGAAGAACAATCTGATGGTGAGGAAGCAAGTTCTGAGCAGTTTTCAAGTATTAGTGGGGCTGCCCTGAAAGGTGAGATTGGACTCGTTGGTCTTTGTCTCATGGAGCTGAAATAGGATATGTAATAGAGGTAACAGGGATAAGGAGCAGGGTAGCAAATGTTAGTTTGATGTAAAGAAGAGATTCCTAGACTTGAGTGCTGTACAGAAATGTGATGAACTTCCAAAGACTGAAAGTCTCCAAGTTCACGCTGAATTAACTCCTTACTGGGGATAATGTGGAGGGGATGCCTGGTGAGGCTGGACTAGAATCAGAACTTCTTAAACTTTTTCCACTTGAGACCACTTTTCACCCAAGAAATACAAAATAGGCATTAAATCAAACATTTACTGATAATTAAGATCATAATTTTGCAAACACCCCCCCCCCCATTTCAGATATGAGACTCCATATGGGGTCTAGAATCACAGTTTAAGCTGGGGAATAAATGACCTCGGAATTCTCTTTTAACTGAGCTTCTGACATTGAAATAAAACATTTGTAATATTCAAAAGGAAAGGGATAGTTAATCCTATAAATGATTTATTGGATGGGGGGAATAAAGGGATTATGGGGCTTTTGATAGGTACTTTTGGATGCCTCTAATCCCCAATCCTGCAAAAAAAGTAGTTAAGAATTGTGAACTCTGAATACTCTGGATTCATTTAGAGAGTGCTGGGAGAAATATTGCTTCTTGCTGCCTATTATCATGCATCTTTGAAAGGGATTTATTCTTTTTTCCCCTGAGGCAATTGGGGTTAAGTGACTTACCCAGGGTCACATAGCTAGGAAGTGTTAAATGTCTGAGACCAGATTTGGACTCGGGTCCTCCTGACTTCAGGGCTGGTGCTCTATCCCCACTGCGCCACCTAGCTGCCCCGAAAAGAATGTATTCTTATGAAATATGCTAGATTTCAGAGCTCACTTCCCTCACTCTTCTAGATCACTGCCATTTTCTGTATTGTTCTCTTGCTTTAATTGGCAATGATTCCTTATATTTGAGGAGGATGGAGAAGGCAGATCAAAAACAGGCAGGTAGAAATAGCTTGGTTTTTTTTTTTTTTTAAAGGATTTGGAGGCAAAGATGGAATTCCTTCATGGAAATAGCACTCTAGCTTAATAGCATATTTTTTTCTCCTTGTCACTGATCGCTTCTCTTAAGGGGATTGTGGGGACAGATTTTTTCTCTGGGCTCCTCACAGGTCCTCAACAGAAATGTTCTGGCCCCTGATAATGTCACTGACATAAGACATCATTACCTTCTTTCTGTGACAAAATATACTGGTCTAAATAAATCAGAGTGGTTTGACTATATTGTTTTACCTACTTCACTGTACCCCAAATGTGACTGCCTACTGTTGGGGTATGCTCTTCTTGATACTGACCTCTTTAATTGCCAGAGCAGGCATCTTAATGGGAATCTTATCTTAATGGGAATACAGGCTTTCTTTATAAGGGTAAGATCAGGGAGGATGTCTCCTTCCCAACTGGGTTGTCACTGACAGCAGGGCAGGTCACAGCCCCTCATAGGGTTGGACTTTTCATAGTCTTGTTCAAGGCAATCAAATGTTTGCCAGAGAGAGGGTTCAGGGGCCTAGAAAAATCTACAACTGGAATGGGGAACTTACTGGGAAAAAAAGAGAAGGAACTCTGAAACATGAGGAGAATCCAAAGAGCACAGGCCAGACTTCCTCATTGGCACTTGCTTTTAAGGTAAAAAAGGAGGCTATGGCCCAAATCATCTCTTCAGGCTTCATTGGTAGTGGGCCTGAAATTCCCATGCTTGGCAATTTGTTCTTGGGACAAGGCACTCCTAAATCTAGAATCCTCTTTTACAACACAGCCTGACTCCTGGTATGGGGAGAAGGGGGGAATTGTTGTTGAAATTTGTCATTAATACATTGACACCTTGTTATGAATCAGGAAATAGAGCATTAGCAATTCAATCTTTCCCCAAGGATCAGGGAACAATCCAGTAGGGACAAATTTTACCGCAGAAGTAGGTGCCAATAGGAATGTACTCAAGAAATCTAGCAAGTGTGAGGGATCACCATGAAGGGGAAAGAGGAGATAAAAATCTCCACTCTTCCTAATTCTGCTTTGAACCTGTCCTACAGTCATAAGTCTAGGTCTCGTGTTCCAGGTCTTTATCTCCTCCAGCTTCCAGTTATTTTGAACAATGAAATTGTTTTCAAAATAGTCTGGCGTAGATAAACATTGATTAAGCACCTACCATCTGCAGTGATTACACTGCATCCTAGGCCCTGGGAGAAATACAACATTTAAAAAAGAAAGTCCCTGACCTCATCGAAGTTATAGGATAATAGGAGGATAATCCCAGTACAACCTGAATACCCAATATTAGTGAATAAGTAATCAGATCAGTTCTTAAGTAAGTGTTGTGAACTGATCCCAAATGCATATTTTTTCTTTTTTGGAAAAATCTTTGTTACAGGAAATGACTTGTTTGGTAGGAGAAGTGAGAGAAATATAGAAATGAATGTGATGGAAAAAGGAGAGGGATCAATAAAACTCATGAACTGAAAGTGATAGAGATAGATGATAGATGATATAGCTAGATATAGATAGGAGATGAAAGAAATAGAGATGCAGATGATAGAAAGGTAAATGATATAAATGATAGAAAGACACAGAGAGAAGAGACAGAGAAAGGAGAGAGACAGAGAAAAAGAGAGAGAGGGGAGGAGAGAAGAAGGGAGAGGGAGAGAAAAAGAGAGGGAGGGATGAAAGGAGGAGGGGTGTTGTGCCACAGTTCTCTTTTATTGTCCTGTATCAGTTTCCCTAAATTGTCCTGACTCAGTTTCCCTAATTGTCCTGCCTCACTTTCCCTAAATTGTTCTGACTCAATCCTCTTAGTTGCAAACCTTCCCCCTCTGGTTCATTAAGACTGATATAACTCAGAGGTTATATATTGTCAATTTATAAGCTCAAGATAAGGGGGAGTCCAGGCTTCCTAGCTCTAAGGTGGAGATATCCTTAACTCCCAGTTTGTTAGAATTTATGGTCCTACCCCCTAACCTGTTGTGTGGCTCAGAAATGGTGAGGGGGTCATCATTTAATAAAAAAAAAAAAAAAAAAGCTGGAGAAATCTCAAGGAGCAAAGCAAAGTTTATTGTACGTTCTTGAGAGAATTGGGCATCCCACCCCTCCAGCAGACAATTGAAGGGAGGAAGCACCTTCTGGGGGCAGGGTTAACACTTTAATGCCTAACACAAATACCTCTCCCACCACTGACCCTCATCCTCATTGGCTGAGGGTCTTACATTCTAAACACGGACACTACCCACGAAATTGAACTTCACCAATCAGTACATAGTTGCCCGTATTTGATTGAAATAAGGAGAAAATGATGTCATGGGAGTATAGCAGGAAGGGGACTTAAGTATGCCCTTGAATCAATGCTCAAAGTCCTTCAGGCCTACTCAGACTCTGAAGTAGATGAAGCCTTACTAGATTTTCACAACTGTCTTGAAAGATCTCACCTTATCTCATTCACTGTCAGAATCGGATTGATGGTCCCTGCCTGGAGATTCCCACTCACCAGAGTTTGGACTCCACCCCCCCTTTGTCTTAGAGTCCCAAGCTTGGAGCCAAGGGTATATATGTCATTGAGAACTCACGTTCAATGCTGAATGTTTTGGACGTCAGCCCTGGGGGCATCATGCTCCCAGCACAATCTCTCCCTTTCAATCAATTATTAAAAACTCTCTAATCTCTATTTTGCTGATGAAGGGAGAGAGAATATCCAGACAGGCATAATGGTTCATTTTTACTAAATGCATCCGTAGGTCACATTTTTCCCTTCTCAGAGATGGTGAGGCCTAGTGCAATTGTACCGGGATCCACCCTCAAAGCAAAGAGTCTCAGGGACCCATCCCACAGCTTCATGGGACATTTCTTGGGAAAAAGTCATTGTTTTCTCCCAAGTGTAGGAGGATGGCTGATAAGGGAATCCCTAACTAAGGGACCTCTTGATCATGGCCTCCCAAACAAGGACTCTTTTCCTGGATGGAGCAAGTGGAGGAAGGAGGGAGGAGAGTTTTGCCACTTCCTAGAGCAAGTCTGAAGGTGAATGACTCTGGTGGAATTTAAGTTCCTTGAGGGTGATGAGGTGAATGAATGAATGAATGAGATTCCTTCTGCTCAGAGAAGGTTGGGAAGCCAAAGAATTTGCTAACTCCAGAGGCAGTGACAAAAATAGAAAGTCTGGTTAAAAAACACCAAGAGGCATTCTCTTAGCAGCATATTTTTCTCAATAGAGAGAAACCTGCAAAGAATAGTTTCCAGAAGACTTATTTTATTGGTAAGTCTAGGGGAAGTTTGATAATTCTCAATTGAATGTGAAGTCTTTACTGAGACTGTGACTTCCCAAAGGATCAATAGGAGTTTGATTTGCCCTTGAATGGTTTTCCTTATCTCACTTTGAAACGATGTGAAAGCATTTGGAGTCTGGGCAGATCAAAGGGCAACATGTGATTTTACATAATTTTACAGAGTTCACTCGGCAAAGGGCAGGCACTGTATTTTGGTCTTTCTGTCCCCACCCTTAGCACTATGCCCAGTACGTAGTAGGATCATAGAAATGTGTTTTCAACCAAAAATAAAATAAAATAAAATAAATTCGAGCCCCTTCTCTGAGAGTTCCATCACCAGTAACAAGTAGGCCTCCAGGAGGCTCCTCTGTCCCTTCCCTCCCTCCCCACCCCTGGGGGCTAATTTTACCTGCTCCTGGGTCCCCTGCCCTCCTCTTTCCCTCCAGGGGCTGGGCCCTGACAGCCCGATTATTTTACTTTGAAGCCAGGTGAGAAGGATGGAGAAAAAGAGAGGGAGGGAGAGGGGAGGAGCAGGACAATTATAAGCCCCAACACCCCCCCTCCCCCATCCATCCATCCCTCCTTAAAACTCAGTGGACTCTGGTGCCCAAGGGGGAATTCAGGCTGGGATCAGCATCACTACCCTTCTCCCACCTTTACCCACCCCTGTCCTATCTGATCCAGTTCCTTCCTAACTAAAGACAACCGGCCCAGGACAGCTGGTCACCTCTCCTCCCCCATCCTCCTCCCCCTCCCCCCCAACTCTTCTGCATAACAAGAGGAGCAGAAATGGGTGCTTGAGGTGCAGCCATGTCCCCGTCTCCAGTGTCCACAGCTCTCCATGGCATTCTCCCTGAACTTCCTGGTGCTGGGGACTTTTTCTTGGATATCCTGATCAGAATTTGGTCTGGTGTGTTTGCTAGGCCTTTGTGGAAGAGGCCTGATGGTGGTGATATGCTGTCCTTCTCCCTGCTACTTGGCCATCTTGACTGTCTCCTCCTATCTGTGTAAATGAATGTACAATGTATGACTTCTCATATATAGGAAGCCAGAGAAAATATACTCACGTTCTTTCTCTTCATTCCGGTGTATATATACTCATTTATTCTTTCTATAAGATCCTTTACATGACTTATACATTATGTCTCCTCATCTTTTCTCTTTCTGTATATGTATATATAGAAACAGATATAAGCTTTCTATATTCTCTCTTGCTTTTCATATGAATACTCATATTTTCTCTATATATTCATAAATATATCAATACTCATTATCTCCATGCAAATACAAGAGCAATCATTATTTATAAATATTCATATAATTGTATACAAACACATAGTTCTAATTGTAATACTGGAGAAACTGAGGCAAGATAGAGATTAAAGAGTTTTTAATATTTTATTTGAAAGGGAGAGATTGTGCTGGGGGCATGTTGTCCCCAAGGCTGATGTCCAAAGCATCCAGCAACCAATGTGAGTTCTCAATGGCATATATATGCAGGTGGCTCCAAGCTACCAAGGGGGTAGACCGAGGCAGTGGTGAAGTCAGAGCACTGAGAGCTGGAACAGACGATCAATCTGGTTTTGACAGGGTGAGGGTAGGCACTGGACATTCTGATAAGTTGGGATGGGAAGAGGCACCCGACATTCTGATGATGTCTAAGATAGATTATCACACATTCTGATGATTAAGAGGGAAGGGGGTTGTTTCAGGATTGAGCACAACAATTAGGAACTGAGGCAGAACAATTCAGGGAAACTGAGGCAGGACAATAAAAGGGAACTGTGGCACGACATAATTTCTCTCCAGAGAGTAGTTCTATATTTTAATTTTACTCCTATAAATGAATACTCACATATTCTCTCTACATATTGACATGAGTACTCATATTCTCTGTGTATTTTTATATAAAATAATCCTCAAGAGCAATGGAGACTGAATGTAAATCAAAGCATAATATTTTCATGTTTTTGCTTGTTTTTCTTTCTTTTGTTTTTTCCCCTTTTGGTCTGATTTTTCTTGCACAACATGACAAATATAGAAGTATGTTTAAAAAGGAAAGCACATATTTAACCCATATCAGATTGCTTTAGGTTTGGGGGAGGAATGGTAAAAAGAAGAAAAATTTAGAATACAAAGTTTTACAAAAATGTATGTTGAAAACTATCTTTACATGTATTTTAAAAAATAAAACTATTAAAAAATAAATTAGTCCTCATATATTCCATTTTCTATATTTATATATGGAAGTACTCATATATGAATGTAAAAAATATATATGAGGATACCTATGTAAGAATATATAGAAATTATATACAAACATACAAATATAGAGTATATATTAGTTTCTATATTTATAAATAGAAAAAATATACAAAGACTCTCTATCTATGTAAAATCAGGAAGAACATATGGATACTCATACCTATGAAGAATATTTATGAGTCTGATAATATGGACAGAAAGAAAAATGTTCTTAGGTATATGAATACAATTCCTATTAATCATGATGCTGTTCTAGTGGCAGTACAGCGAGTTGTGGGAATCCCCTTTTGGTTGAAGACACAGGTCCAATGTGAAAGAATTCATGAACCTGAAATATTAGTGGCAAAAAAGGAAGTTTCATTGCCACTTAGAAGTCAGCTTTGCTAGAGAGACTGACTTCATCAGTGGCAAAGTCGTGGCAGAGAAATAAAAGGGTTACCACTGAGAAGAGAATGTCTTCACAGCAGGCAAGAGTCCTGGTAGGCAGCTATGCCCTACTCTGGACTTCTGCAAAAATATGGAGTTTAGAATTATCTTTTATAGAGGTCTGAGGCTAAATCTCCTAGTTGAAAAGAAAGCCAATGCCCCCAGACCTTGATACTTGGAGTTTCAAGCTACTCAGTATCAGACCCACATCTCCCAATTGAATGAAAATCCCTTTGAAGGCTTCCTGAATGGAGATCCAGCTCTCCAAAAGATCAATGAGGTGGGAGCATGATTTGCCTTAGAAAAGTCCAGTCTGGGAAATATGCCTTCTTCTAGACTTCCTGGAGTCTGGGAGGCCAGGAATCAAAGGGGCAGAGTGATTATTTTACAGATTAAAGAGGACACAGTTTCACCTCCATCAGTCATATGCATGAGTTGCCATATAATGAGTGAGTTCACATTTTCTCAGTATTAACATATATGAGTGCATACATGACTATATAGAATGTATATGAATTCTCTATGTGATTACTGGGAGAATTAATGAGTACTAGTTTATATTCATACATAGTGAGAATGCATGAGCATAAAAAAAGTAATCTGGGGGTGGAGCCAAGATGGCAGAGAAGGCACATGTCACATTCTAAACTCCTCTCATACCATCATGACTAATTACTAAATTCAGCCTCAAAAATAGCGCTTGACTGGTAATTCATGAAGATTGGAAGTACAAAAACTTACCAGCTGAAGATAACCTGAAAAATCACCAGAAAAGGTTTGTCCTGAGCAGCGGGAGAAGACCAGCACAAGCAGGGAGATAGGAGAGGCTAGTCTACGGAGCAGACTGGGGCAGGGGCGGTTTCTGTGGCTGGAAAATTTACAAGGAGGACTCTGTCACAGGTTGGCTGCTCTGCTTTGGTTGCAAAGCAGTAGACCAGCAGAGAAATTAAAGCCAAAGGTAGAGTGTACTCTAAAAAATGCCAGAACCTAACAGGATCTGGCTATACCCACCCAAAACCGGAAGTGAGTGACTGAGCACAGACCACAGCATATCTGTGCAGCACAGGGCTTTCACCTGAGGCATTCACAAATCTGCACAGTGGGGGGCTTGGCCTGGGGCAATAGAACTTCCACTGTGCTCCCTGTTCTGTGACTGTGCTCCCCAGGGCAGAGACACTTTGGGTGCCATGGGAGGCTATTCACAGGGCAACTGCTGATGCACATAGGGTAGTGACACTTTTGCTGCTCAGTCTCTAGCCCCAAAGCAGTTGCTAATCTGCACAGCAGGGCTCTTTGCAGGGCACTTCCTCAGCTCTGCCACTGCTACCCAGGCCTGAGTCACTTCTGGTGCATAGCTGTTCCCAGAGCACTTCTGTAGCTCTGTTGCTCTTTGCAGCCCATTGCCAGGACAGCTACTGTTCATATACCTATCCCTGCTCTGCAGAGGAAGCTGGTAACCTCCTTGCCCTAAAGGGAGACTCTAAGGGCTTTAAAAAATGAGTAAAAAAGCCAAAAGGATCATCAATAGCTTCTATATAGAAAGAGAGCAGGATTTCAACCCCAAGAAGGCTTATAGCAGACAGTCTCCAGACAAAACTTCAAAGGGGGATGTAATCTGATCCCCATCACACAAGACTCTCCTAGAAGAAACTATAAAAAAATCTTAAAAGAGAGCTAGAAGAAAAATGGGGAAAGGAAAGAGAAGCTATGCAAGAGAGTATAGAAAAGACTTATAAGTCACTTAAAGAAAAAATTGATAAAGTGGAAAAAGAAAACAACATCGTGAAAGATGAATTGGAAAAGTAAAGAACTCCCAGGGAAACAGATTTTGTGAATTGGAAAAAAAAGAACTCCCTGGAAAGTAGGATTTGTGAATTGGAAAAAGAAAATAAATCAGTAAAAAAAAATTAGTGAAATGTAAAAAAATTCCATAGAGCAAAACAATTCATTTTAAAACTCAATTGGACATATACAAAAAAGATGTACAAAAAAGCTAATGAAGAAAATAACTCATTAAAAATTAGAAATGAAGAAATAGAAATGAATGATTCATTAAGACATCAAAAATCAGTCAAGCAAAACCAAAAAAATGAAAAATTAGAAAAAAATGTTAAATAACTACTTGGAAAAGCAACAGACCAGGAAAATAGATCTAGTAGAACTAATCTGAGGATTATTGGACTTCCTGAAAATTATGATGAAAAAAAGAGCCTGAATACTATTTTACAAGAAATCACAAAAGACAGCTGCCCAGATGTAATACAATCAGAAGATAAAATAGGCATTGAAAGAATTCCTCAAACACCTTCTGAAAAAAACCCAAAAATAAAAACTCCAAGGAATATTGTGGATAAATTTCAGAACTATCAGACTAAGGAAAAAATATTACAAGCATCCAGAAAAAAAAATTCAAATGCAGAGGAGTCACAACAAGTATCACTTGGGATCTAGCTGCTTCCACATTAAAAGATTGAAGGGCCTGGAATCTGATTTTCCAAAAGGCAAAAGAACTTGGAATGCAGCCAAGAATAAACTACCCAGCTAAGCTGAGCATTTTCTTCCAAGGAAGAAGATGGTCATTTAAAGAAACAGATAAATTCCATTTGTTTCTAAGAAAAAAAAAAACAGAACTAAACAAAAATTTTCACTTCCAAATATAGGACTCAAGAGAAGCAGAAAAGGGTAAAAAAAAACTCTTGAGAACTATATTTCTGTTATGGATATACATAAAGAGTACATGTATAATTTGATTTTATTGATATAACCTAAAAAAGGGAAGTAGAAATGTAAAGGGGATAGTATCAGAAAAAGGGAAAAGGGGAGATAAAGAGGGAAACTGCATCCCACAAAGAGGCAAAGAAAACCTATCATATCTGAGGGAATTTAGAGAGGGGGAGGAACATTGTATGAATCTTACTCTCATCAGATTTGCCTCAAAGAGAAAATATTACACAGATTTGGTTTACAGAGAAACTTCTCTCACCTCATTAAAAAGGGGGAGAGGAAAAGAGAAAAGGAAAAGAGTAATAAAAGAAAGGTATAAAAAAGGGGAAGGGATTCAAAGTGGGTGGGAGGGATTCTAAAGAGGGAGACCTGCGAGAAGCAAGTGGTACCCATAAGTTTAATATAGGGAAAGCATGTAAAGGGGGCAAGAAAAATACAAGCATAATGTGGGGATAATAAGATGGCAGGAAATACAGAATTAGTCATTTTAACCGTAAATGTGAATGGGATGAACTCTCCCATAAAGCAGAGGAAGATAGCAGACTGGATCAAAAGTCAGAACCCTACAATATGTTGTTTACAGGAAACACATTTAAAGCAGGGAGATACATACAGAGTAAAGGTAAAAGGCTGGAGCAGAATATATTACGCTTCAAGTGAAGTCAAAAAAGCAGGGCTAGCCATCCTTATCTCAGATCAAGCAAACACAAAAATTGATCTAATTAAAAGAGATAAGGAAGGAAAATATATCTTGCTAAATGGTAGCATAGACAATGAAGGAATATCAATGCTAAACATATATGGACCAAGTGGTATAGCATCTAACTTCCTAAAGGAGAGGTTAAGAGAGTTGCAAGAAGAAATAGACAGCAAAACTGTAATAATGGGAGATCTCAACCTTGCACTCTGAGAATTAGATAAATCAAACCACAAAACAAATAAGAAAAAATTAAAGAGGTAAATAGAATATTAGAAAAATTAGGTATGATAGATCTTTGGAGAAAACTGAATGGTGACAGAAAGGAGTATACTTTCTTCTCAGCAGTTCATATACAAAAATTGACCATATATTAGGACATAAAGACCTCAAAATTAAATGCAGGAAGGCAGAAATAGTAAATGCTTTCTTTTCAGATCATGATGCAATAATAAAAGCTATATTCAACAAAAAGGTAGGGGTAAATAGACCAAAATGTAATTGCAAACTAAATAATCTCATTTTAAGGAATGATTGGGTGAAACAGCAAATTATAGACACAATTAATGATTTCACCCAAGATAATGACAACGAGACATCATACCAAAATTTGTGGGATGCAGCCAAAGTGGTAATAAGGGGAAATTTTATGTCTTTAGAGGCTTACTTGAATAAAATAGAGAAAGAGAAAATAAATGATTTGAGCTTGCAATTTAAAAAGCTAGAAAAAGACTAAATTAACCCCCCCCAATCAAATACTAAACTTGAAATTCTAAAATTAAAAGGAGAAATTGATAATAGTGAAAGTAAAAAAACTATTGATTAATAAATAAAACTAAGAGTAGGTTTTATGAAAAAAAAACAATAAAATAGATAAGCCTTTGCTAAATCTGATTAGAAAAAAGAAAGAAGAAAATCAAATTGTTAGCCTTAAAAATGAAAAGGGAGAACTTTCCACCAATGAAGAGGAAATTAGAGTAATAATAAGGAATTACTTTGACCAAGTTTATGCCAATAAATTTGATAACTTAAGTGAAATGGATAACTACCTCCAAAAAATATAGGCTTCCCAGATTAACAGAGGAGGCAGTAAATTACTTAAATAGTCCCATTTCAGAAAAAGAAATAGAACGAGCTATTAATTAACTCCCTAAGAAAAAATCCCCAGGACCAGATGGATTTTAATGTGAATTCTACCAAACATTTAAAGAACAATTAACCCCAATGCTATATATAAACTATTTGAAAAAATAGCAAATGAAGGAGTCCTACCAAATTCCCTTTATGACACAGATATGGTATTGATATCTAAACCAGGTGGGTTGAAAACAGAGAAGGAAAATTACAGACCAATCTCCCTAATGAATATTGATGCTAAAATCTTAAAATATTAGCAAAAAGGCTACAGAAAATTATCCCCAGGATGACCAAGTAGGATTTATTCCAGGAATGCAGGGCTGGTTCAAAATTAGGAAAACTATTAGTATAATTGATCATATCAATAACCAACTTAACAAAAACATATAATCATCTCAATAGATGCAAAAAAAGCATTTGATAAAATCCAACATCCATTCCTATTAAAAATACTTGAGAGTATAGAAATAAATGAACTTTTCCTTAAAATAATCAGTAGCATCTATTTAAAATCATCAGTAAACATCATATGTAATGGGGATAAACTAAAACCATTTCCAATAAGATCAGGAGTGAAACAAGGTTGCCCACTATCACCATTACTATTCAGTATTGTATTAGAAATGATAGCTTTGACAATAAGAGTTGAGAAAGAGATTAAAGGAATTAGAGTAGGTAATGAGGAAACCATATTGTCACTCTTTGCTGATGATATGATGGTATACTTAGAGAACCCCAAGAGATTCTACTAAAAACCTATTAGAAATAATCTACACCTTTAGTAAAGTTGAAGGATACAAAATAAACCCACACAAGTCATCAGCATTCTTATATATCACCAACAAAATCCAACAGTTAGAGTTACAACGAGAAATTCCATTTAAAGTAACTACCGATAATATAAAATATTTGTGAATCTATCTGCCAAGTGAAAATCAGGAAGTATGTAAGCAAATCTACAAAACACTTTCCATGCAAATAAAGTCAGATTTAATGAATTGGAAAAATATTAAATGCCTTGGATAGCATGAGCAAATATAATAAAGATGACAATACTACCTAAACTACTCTATTTATTTAGCTCTATACCAATCAGACTCCCAAAAAACTATTTTGATGACCTAGAAAAAATAACAACAAAGTTCATATGGAAAAACAAAAGGTCAAGGATTTCAAGGAAACTAATGAAAAAAAAATCAAATGAAGGTGGCCTAGCTGTACCAAATCTGGTATTGGCTAAGCAATGGACTAGTTGATCAGAGGAATAGGTTAGTCTCAAAGGACAAAATAGTCTATAACTTTAATAATCTAGTATTTGACAAACCCAAAGACCTCAGCTTTTGGGATAAGAATTCACTATTTCACAAAAACTGCTGGGAAAATTGTAAATTAGTATGGCAGAAACTAGGCATTGATCCACACTTAACACCGTACACCAAGATATGGTCAAAATGGATTCATGACCTAGGCATAAAGAATGAGATTATAAATAAATTAGAGAAACACAGGATAGTTTACCTCTCAGACCTGTGAAAGAGGAAGGAATTTATAATCAAAGAAAGACTAGAGATCATTATTGATCACAAAATAGAAAATTTTGATTATATCAAATTGAAAAGCCTTTGTACAAACAAAACGAATGCAGACAAGATTAGAAGGGAAGCAATAAACTGGGAAAACATTTTTACAGTCAAAGGTTCTGATAAAGGCCTCATTTCCAAAATAGATAGAAAATTGACTCTAATTTATAAGAAATCAAGCCATTCTCCAACTGATAAATGGTCAAAGGATATGAACAATTTTCAGATGAAGAAATTGAAACTATTTCTAGCCATATGAAAAGATGCTCCAAATCATTGTTGATCAGAGAAATGCAAATTAAGACAACTCTGGGATACCACTGCACACCTGTCAGATTGGCTAGAACGACAGGGAAAGACAAGCGGAATGTTGGAGGGGATGTGGGAAAACTGGGACACTGATGCATTGTTGGTGGAATTATGAATGGATCTAGCTATTCTGGAGAGCAATTTGGAACTATGCTCAAAAAGTTATCAAACTGTGCATACCCTTTGATCCAGCAGTGCTACTACTGAGCTTATATCCCAAAGAGATACTGAAGAAGGAATAGGCACCTGCTTGTGCCAAAATGTTTGTGTCAGCCCTGTTTGTAATGGCCAGAAACTGGAAACTGAGTGGATGCCCATCAGTTGGAGAATGGCTGAATAAATTGTGGTATATGAATGCTATGGAATATTATTGTTCTGTATGTAAGAAATGACCAGCAGGACGAATACAGAGAGGCTTAGAGAGACTTATATGAACTGATGCTGAGTGAAATGAGCAGAATCAGACCATTATATACTTCAACAATATTACATGATGATCGATTCTGATGGATGTGGCCCTCTTCAACAATGAGATGAACCAAATCAGTTCCAATAGAGCAGTAATGAATTGAACCAGCTACACCCAGCGAAAGAACTCTGGGAAATGACTGTGAACCATTACATAGAATTTCCAATTCCTCTCTTTTTGTCTGCCTGCATTTTTGATGTCCTTCACAGGTTAATTGTACATTATTTCAAAGTCCGATTCTTTTTGTATAGCAAAATAAATGTATGGACATTTATACATATATTGTATTTAACATATATTTTAACATATTTAACATGTATTGGTCAACCTGCCATCTGGGGGAAGGGGTGGGGGAAAGGAAGGGAAAAATTGGAACAAGAGTTTTGCAATTGTCAATGCTGAAAAATTAGCCATGCATATATCTTGTAAGAAAAAAGCTATAATAAATAAATAAAAAATACAGAGGGAATTTGGCTTGATTTGGAGGACTGGGGGATGGATGGCTTTTTCTCTTCTCCTCCCTCTCTGCACCCCTAGCTCCCCGAATAGTTAGAACCACTTTCAGCGGGGAGGTGAGAAAGGGTAAAAATCTGCCAGGATCATTGGGTGAAAATGATCCCCAGAGGGCACAAGCCAAGAAAAATGAGCCTGAAATGGTGTGGAGGGAGGGATGCTGTCTCCAGGGAGAGAGGTAAGGGAGATGTATGGTGTGAGGTAGTGTGGGGAGGGATGGCGCTGGCAAGAGGGGCTCTCCAGGGTGGTCAAGGTGTGAGCTGACATCACTGGTCACGCTCTCTCAGTGGGGGAATCTACTTGGGTCGGACTCAGCTCAGCTATTCTAGTGGCTACTGGGACTCCTAGAGTTAGGAGTGGCTATCTGAGGGTGAGGTTTGCTGGGTCACCACCCTAAAGCCCAACAGAGGCTCAGGGACTTTGACATGGAGAAAAGTGGCCAGGAAACATAAGGCCAGACGCCAAGACCCCTGCCCTGGTAGAGAAACCAGCCCTAAATGGACTCTGGAATTTTGTCCTTCCACCCCCAGGGCCAGATCCCAGAAGAACCATGTTATACCAATTTGTAGGGTTAGTATAAAGACAGAACTTACTGACTGGGGCTGCCCCAAAGGAAAGCATTAAAGCAATTTCTTCAACTGGGAGCTGATATGGATGGGAGTGTGCAGTTTGAGGGAGATTGTAGGTTGGGATAGGATGGAGGACTACAAGAGACCTCAGAGCTCATGTGGCCAACCTTCTCATGTCACAAAAAGGGAAACTGCCAAAGATATGTCCAGGGTCACTCAACTAAGAAGTGGCAGAACCAGGCCCAGAGCCTAGGTATCTGTGACCTGCCAGATTAGCTGGCTTCCATCTTATCCTCTCCTTCCTCTGGTAGCCCAGCTTCATGGCCAAAGGTCCCCGGGAAGGTGCTCCCCAGAAACAGGTGGCAGGTTCCCCATGGAGCCAGGGGTCCTGGGAGTCTTCAGTCAGGACTATGGGGCTCTCCCTTTCTCCCCCACCTCTGGGCCAGCCCGGCACACACAGCTAGCAGGCCGAGCCCGAGCAAATCCCATGCCTTGCCTGAATGGGGTTCTTGTCTTTCTGAAAAAGGAGAATGGCCCCCAGCTGCTTCACTTGGGGCCCTGTTTGAACACTTTCCTGGGGCTTGGAGGGGGAAGCCCGGCCAGGTCCCAGTTTCTGTCCTGGCGGGGAAGGGAGAGTGGTGCCTTTGACATGGTGGACATGCAGTAGCGGTGACAAAGGGCCGGGCCCTGGAGAGAGAGCTTTGTGATATGGGGGTGAGCCCTTGAGCTTGCTGGATGTGGGCAGCAGCTGAGTTGGGCTTTCAGGGATGGGAAAGAAGGTGGAAAATGTTGACAGGAGCAGAGGTGAGTACTGGAGTCAGGGCAGAAGGGGCAGGCTGGGTGGCAGAAGGGGCCCAGGGAAAGGAAGGGAGCCTCTATAAGCTCTTAACCTGAGCTCAGGTGTGCTGACCTTTCTCACATTGGGCAGGTCAATGTGGTTGTGCCCACCAGGGGAAGAAGGCTTCTCCCCCAGCCTGCACTGCTCAGCCTCACGGGCATCTATCACTAAGCTCGGCCCCTGCTGCCAGAGACCCAAAGAGGCCCAAGCAGGAGCCAAATCCTATGGTTCGTCAAAGGGAGGCCAGAAATGGAGGAATAGAAACTTGCGCACAAGGGCTATAACCAGAGGCCCAGTAGGTGGTCATTTCAGTCCCTAACTTAGATGAGTAAATGCCAGGGTAATACAGAGCTACAAGAAAGCCCAACAGAAAAAGCTGCAGCTACATTAAAACTCACTCCCACCTGTCCTACGCCAATGTCTTACTGATGACTGAATAGCAAATGTGAACCTAAGGTAGTGTGCGTGCACATACATAATGCACACACAGGCAACATTCAATCACTTCATAGTGAATTTAAGCGACACATATTTTGTGCTAGTTGAAGGGATGAAAAGGGGGCATCAAAAGTGCCCTAAGAAACATTTTACTAATTCAGTAAGAGTAGAGATCTGGCAGTCAGGGTCAAAGAGGTTTAGAACAAAAATTCATTTCTAAAATTTCATGAAAAAGGCTGGTGGACCTAAACTAATCTATTTATTTAGTGCTATACCAATCAGACTTCCAAGAAAATATTTTAATGATCTAGAAAAAATAACAACAAAATTCATATGGAATAATAAAAGGTCAAGAATCTCAAAAGAATTAATGAAAAAATCAAATGAAGGTGGCCTAGCTGTACCTGATCTAAAACTATATTATAAAGCAGCAGTCACCAAAACCATTTGGTATTGGCTAAGAAATAGATTAGTTGATCAGTGGAACAGGTTAGGTTCACAAGACAGAATAGTCAACTATAGCAATTTAGTGTTTGACAAGCCCAAAGATCCTCACTTTTGGGATAAGAATTCATTATTTGACAAAAACTGCTGATAACTGGAAATTAGTATGTAGAAATTAGGATGGACCCACACTTAACACCGTACACCAAGATAAGATCAAAATGGGTCCATGATTTAGACATAAAGAACGAGATTATAAACAAATTGGAGGAACATAGGATAGTCTATCTCTCAGACTTGTGGAAGAGGAAGAAATTTGTGACTAAAGACAAACTAGAGACCATTATTAATCACAAAATAGAAAATTTTGATTACATCAAATTAAAAAGCTTCTGTACAAACAAAACTAATGTAAACAAGATTACAAGGGAAGGAACAAACTGGGAAAACATCTTCACAGTTAAAGGTTCTGATAAAGGCCTCATTTCCAAAATATATAGAGCTGACTCTAATTTATAAGAAACCAAGCCATTCTCCAATTGATAAATGGTCAAAGGATATGAACAGACAATTTTCAGATGATGAAATTGAAAGTATTTCCACTCATATGAAAGAGTGTTCCAAATCATTATTAATCAGAGAAATGCAAATTAAGACAACCCTGAGATACCACTACACACCTGTCAGATTGGCTAAGATGACAGGAAAAATAAATGAGTGTTGAGGGGATGTGGGAAAACTGGGACACTGATACATTGTTGGTGGAGCTGTGAACGAATCCAACCATTCTGGAGAGCAATCTGGAATTATGCCCAAAAGTTATCAAACTGTGTATACCCTTTGATCCAGCAGTGTTTCTACTGGGCTTATACCCCAAGGAGATTCTAAAGAAGGGAAAGGGACCAGTATGTGCCAAGATGTTTGTGGCAGCCCTGTTTGTAGTGGCTAGAAGCTGGAAACTGAGTGGATGTCCATCAATTGAAGAATGGTTGGGTAAATTGTGGTATATCAATGTTATGGAACATTATTGTTCTGTAAGAAACGACCAGCAAGATGAATACAGAGAAGCTTGGAGAGAATTATTATTTATTTTTTTTTCCAACAATATCAGCATTAGGTCTATATCCCAAAGGGATCATAAAAAAAGAAAAGAAAATGGTACAAAAATATTTATACAGATCTTTTTTATTTTTTTTTATTTTTTATTTATTTTTTTATTTAATAGCCTTTTATTTACAGGATTTATACATGGGTAACTTTACAGCATTAACAATTGCCAAACCTCTTGTTCCAATTTTTCACCTCTTACTCCCCCCTCCCCTAGATGGCAGGATGACAGTAGATGTTAAATATATTAAAATATAACTTAGATACACAATAAGTATACCTGACTAAAACATTATTTTGCTGTACAAAAAGAATCAGACTCTGAATTATTGTACAATTAGCTGTGAAGGAAATCAAAATGCAGGTGCATAAATATAGGGATTGGGAATTTAATGTAGTGGTTTAGTCATCTCCCAGAGTTCTTTTCGATAGCCAGTTCAGTTCATTACTGCTCCATTAGAAATGATTTGGTTGATCTCTGCTGAGGATGGTCTGATCCATCAGAACTGGTCATCATCTAGTATTGTTGTTGAAGAAATCTTCTGATTCAGCTTCATTTAGCATCAGTTCATGTAAGTCTCTCTTGGAGAGAATTACATGAACTGATGCTGAGTGAAATGAGCAGAACCAGGAGATCATTATATACGTCAACAATGATACTGTATGAAGATGTATTCTGATGGAAGTGGATTTCTTTGACAAAGAGACCTAATTCAGTTTCAATTGATCAATGATGGACAGAAGCAGCTACACCCAAAGAAAAAAACATGGGAAATGAATGTAAACTGTTTGCATTTTTGTTTTCTTCCCGGTTATTTCTACCTTCTGAATCCAATTCTCCTGTGCAACAAGAGAACTGTTTGGATCTGCACACATACATTGTATCTAGGATATACTAGGACATATTCAACATATATAGGACTGCTTGCCATCTAGGGTAGGGGGTGGAGGGTGGAATGGAAAAATCGGAACAGAAGTGAGTGCAAGGGATAATGTAAAAAAAATTACCCTGGCATTGATTCTGTCAATAAAAAGTTACTATAATAAAAAAAAAGGCTGGTGGAAGATTGGGAGACATCTCCTCAGATATGGGTATTCCTATATTGTCATTTATGAGTACTCCACATATTCCCTCTGTTGTCTTACAGAGGAGTTAGTGATATGTTCTTTCTATGGGTTCTTATGTCTAAATACTCTTATGGTCTTTTTCATTGTTCATATATGAGTCCTAATATCTTGCCTATGTGTTTTCAAGTGCATTAATGTGCCTATATTGTCTCTATATTGATCATTTTGAAATATAGAAAATCGAGGGACTCATAAATGGAGAGGACATGGTCCCTATCTGTGTACAAATATGTGAAGAAATAGGATATATGTGTATATTATATACATATATACATATATGGATGTAGAGAGAATCTGTACTCATATATAGAGAGAATATGAGCCATATAAAGCAGATATCTGAGGGGTGAGAGATGCCAGGGATCAAGCCCAAACCTTCCTCTTCCTTACCCTAAGGCTCAAGTTCCTGAATATGCGAGACTAGTAGCTAGAAAACACAAATCCCACAATCCCTGTACTGTTGCCAAACATAGGAAAAAAGTGGAAACTGGTACCAACAGACCTTTGAACCTTCTCTTCCAACCTCATGAGCTTCAGGGGGGGAGTCAGGTGTGGGGTAGGGGGCACCAGTGGCACTGCAGGCAAGTCTAGAAAGATCCATGGGCTTTATTCCTGACTAAAGCATTAGACCATAAAAAGAACTTCAAGGTTCAGGGTAAAGGGATCTTTCTGGGTTGCAGAAATGGGCTCTAGGAATCAGGGTGGGAAAGGGAGATGGAATAATCCCTTGAGTAGCACTCAAGTGCCCCTTCTTTTCCCAAACTGGACAGGTCAGTGGGGTTCTGCCCACCAAGGAAAGAGTTTAGTAATGTACATCTATGGAGTCCTTGATCACGATTGGAATAGTGAGAATGCATTTCACAACTAGGTGTTAGTTCTTGTAGGCTTTCCAAGACTTCTAATCTCTTGGGTATACAGGGGCAGTCTTGCCATAGCAATCAGTTGGTTTTGAGAGGTGTACATTGGTACAATCAGAGTATTCTAGACCACACCAAGCTAAGTTGCAAATTGGATAGGTTAAAAAGAGCTTCCCACAAAGGAGCTCAAAAGGACTAAGCCTGATGTTATCCCAAGGGGTGATTCAGATTCCAACTCTACTGGGAGGATTTTTACTGTCTTTGAGTGTTTCTTGACAGATCTTGGTCAAGACTGGGTTGAGAGTGTTCATCTTTCCTACCTTACCAGATGACTGGGGGAACTAGACAGTGTAATAAGTAATCTGAAGCACTAGCAACACCTTGGGTTACCTGAGAGCTGAAAGCAGGACTGTTATCATTTTGGAGGAAATGAGGTCGACCAAAGTCTGGTATAATTTCCTTTAGAGAATTTTTGATACCATTTGGGCTTTCTCGGTCCTACTTCAACCCAGCTAGTAAGGTGTGCATTAGGACTAGGAGAAACATGACTACTTCTGAAATTTATCTACCAATCTTCTCCCTGATAAATGCCCTTCCTTTGAAAAGGTTTTAAAAGAAGGGGAGGTCTAACAGCTGACTCCTTCAGGATTCACCCAAGCACAAGTTGGACAGGCTTAGCACTTACCAGATGGTTTATCCCAGCTTATGACCAGTGAAAAATGGGTCTCATCGTGACTCTGTTCAACAATGAAATGATTCCAACCAATTCCAATTGTCCAGTGATGAAGAGAGCCATCTACAACCAGAGAGAGCACTGTGGGAACTGAGTGTGGTTCATAACATAGCATTTTCACTCTTTTTGTTGTTGGTTTGCTTGCATTTTGTTTTCCTTCTCAGTTTCGTTTTCTTTCTAGATTCAAATTTTCTTGTGCAGCAAGATAAATGTATAAATATGTATATGTACATTGGATTTAACATATATTTTAATATATTTAAAATGTATTGTACTACCTGCCATCTAGGGAGGAGTTGGGGGAAGGAAAGGAAAATTTGGAACAGAAGGTTTTGCAAGGGTCAAATGCTAAAAAATTACCAAGCATATGTCTTGTAAATAAAAAGCTATAAGAAATTAAAAAAAAAAAGGAAAATGGGTCTCACCAGGAACTGGAAGGTGTTCTTCACTAAGTGGGCCACCTGGTACAGACCAAAAAGATGTCTCCACTGGCTCTTCTCTGGTACGAGAAGTTGAATGGAGGGTGTCTGGAACCACCTGGAGAGAGAGGGAACATATCCCCTCTCAGACAAGGGCCTGTTCTTGGGGATTATAGAATGGAAAATAAGAATTGGGGATGTGGGGAAAGAAGGGGGCAATGTAATAGACTGGCAGGAAGCCTCTTGTAGCTGAGTCAGCAAGCCAATTTCCTATGGTTTGGTCTGATTCTCCTTTTGGTACACTTCTTATGATCCCTGAACTGCCTGGAGGAGGTCTTAATAGGAAAATTCTTTTCTGTTACTAATCCCCTTTCTCTCCAGATTGTCCAATGGACATGTTCTAGTTCCAGGGCTATTAATTCAGCATTCTGGGCTGAGGTCCCAGGAGAGAAGAGACCTAAAGTTTATACTTAAGGAATCCCTCCGGGGCCTCAGGACTGGCTTGGATGGCCAGCCCAGGGATCCCCTGATCCCAAAAAGAAGAATCTACTTCTTCCCAGATTTCAGAAGGATAATGGGGAAGGGTTCTGAGAAGGGAGAACTGAGTCCCCATTTTCACCATCAGGTCTCATCTCAATAAAGGAGAGAAGAAGAAAAAAATGATTAAACAACAGGTCCCGGAATTGTCAGGGCACACGAAATGTTCATCTCCACAACCTAGTGGTTCAAGGTAGTGCTGGAGTGCTGGGGCTAGACAGAGCAGGTGAGTCCTATATTGATTAAAAAAACCAACGATCTTACCTACCATATCCATAGCTACCTGGGTTCGGCCTATCACTATTGATAGAGAAGGATGGAGCCTGGCCAAGTTCCAGGCACAGGAGTGCCAAATATTGGGAAGAAGTAGCTGAACCGCCCCCCCAAGGTAGTTTCTCTCCAAGTGTCCTTCTTAGCCATACATAGGGCACAGGCCTGGGGACCTTTTCTTTTTAGGGCGCTGAAGTGATCAATGGTCCTTCTTATCAGCATTGGAAACATGAATCCTCACAGTCATTCTCAAGGGAGGAGCCATTTTGGGCACTGGACAGGAGACAGCTAAAATTTGAGCCTGCTTTCTGCTCCTTGCCCTATCCCTGCAGTCCTTTCCCAGTATAATGTGTCAGTCTCTATTGTTAAATACCCTAAAAGCAGTCTTTAAGAGCTGGGCCTGAGAAATACTCAATATTTTTCCTTCCTTTTCTCAAATAAATCAAGAATGCAGAAAGTTCTTATATAGGATTAATAAGAACTAGACTTTTCTAAGAATACCCTTTCGAGCAAAGGTGGAAATAAAAAATTTCCCATCTTCTTGTAGTTGTTCAGACCATCACATTTAAATTACTAGTGGACCTAACTAGTAGATTTTTTTTCTTTCCCCAAGATATTGTGAAACACACACACCAATTTAATATTAATTTGTAAGACTCCCTAAATTCTAACTAGATATTCCAACCATATTCAAACCAAACTCCAAACCAAAATACCTTTTGGTTGTTTCCCAATTCATACAAACCTTTAACTAGTTAAGTACCAGTTCTTATTCTACAGTACAGGCCTCCACCTTGGGATTTTTACTGACACTGCCCAATTTTTTGTCATACTTTTACCATCATATTAATGGGGCACAGCTTCTAGGGGAAATGTCGCAATAACTCTGGGGTCCCCTGGCCTTAGGAATATTATACTAACATTGCTTCTCCTAGCTTTTAGGGAAGGTATAGCAATAATCCTGAGGCCCCATGACTTTAGGAGTGCTATTTTTTTATTAAAGCTTTTTATTTACAAAGCATATGCATGGGTAATTTTTCCAATATTGATCCTTGCAAAACCTTTTCTTCCAAATTTTCTCCTCCTTCCCACCACGCCCTCTGCAAGCTGGCAGTTGGTCCAATACATGTTAAATATGTTGAAATACATGTTAAATCCAATATACGTATACATATTTATACAGTTATCTTGCTGCACAAGAAAAATCAGTTTAAGAAGAAAGAAAAAGAAAACTGAGAAAGAAAATAAAATGCAAGCAAATAACAACAGAGAGGATGAAAGTGATATGTTGTTTTCTATACTCTGTTCCCATGGTTCTCTCTCTGTTGATGACTCTCTTCATCATTGCACAAGTTGCACTGGTTTGAATAATCTCAATGTTGAAGAGAGCCACATCCATCAGAGTTGATCATTGTATAGTCTTCTTGTTGCCATGTATAATGATCTCCTGGTTCTAATCATCTGACTTAGCATCAGTTCATGTAGGCTTCTCTAAGGCTCTCTGAAATTATCCTACTGGTCGTTGTTTTTTTTTTTTTTTTTTTACAAAACAATAGTATTCCATAACATTCATATACCATAATTTATTCAGCCATTCTCCGACTGATGAGCATCTACTCAGTTTCCAGTTTCTTGCCACTACAAAGAGAGCTGCCACAAACATTTTTGCACTTGTGGTTTCCTTTCCCTCCTTTAAGATCTCTTTGGGATATAATCATAGTAGAAACACTGCTGGATAAAAGGAAATGCACAGTTTGATAACTTTTTGAGCATAGTTCCAAATTGCTCTCCAGAATGATTAGATCCATTCACAGTTCCACCAACAATGTATCAGTGTCCCAGTTTTCCCACATCCCCTCCAACATTTGTCATTATCTTTCCTGTCATCTTAGCCAATGTGAGAGGTGTGTAGTGGTATCTCAGAGTTATCTTAATTTGTATTTCTCTGATCAATAGTGATTTAGAGCACCTTTTCATATGACCACAAATGGTTTTAATTTCTTCATCTGAAAATTGTTTGTTCATATCCTTTGACCATTTATCAATTGGAGAATGGCTTGATCTCTTATAAATTTAAGTCAATTCTCTATATATTTTGGAAATGAGGCCTTTATCAGAACCTTTGACTGTAAAAAATGTTTTCCCAGTTTATTGCTTCCCTTATAATCCTGTCTGCATTAGTTTTGTTTCTTCAAACTTAATATAATCAAAATTATCTATTTTGTGATCAATAAGGATCTCTAGTTCTTCTTTGGACACAAATTCCTTCCTCCTCCACAGACCTGAGAGGTAACCTATCCTATGTTCTTGTAATTTCTTTATAATATCATTCTTAACATTTAGATCATGAACCCATTTTGACCTTATCTTGGTAAATGGTGTTAGGTGTGGGTCAATGCCTAGTTTCTGCCATACTACTTTTCAATTTTCCCAGCACTTTTTGTCAAATAGTGAATTATTATCCCCAAAGCTGGAGTCTTTGGGTTTATCAATCACTAGATTATTATAGTACTTGACTATTTTGTCCTGTGAACCTAACCTATCCCACTGATCAATTAGTCTGTTTCTTAGCCATTACCAAATGGTCTTGATGACCACTGCTTTATAATATAGTTTTAGATATGGTACAGCAAAGTCACCTTCATTTGCTTTTCTCTTCGTTAATTCCTTTATAATTCTTGGCCTTTTGTTCTTCCAGATGAATTTTGTTGTCATTTTTTTCTAGATCAGTAAAATAGTTTCTTGGGAGTTTCACTGCTATAGCACTAAATAAATAGATTAGTTTAGGGAGTATTGTCATCTTTATTATATTTGCTCGACCTAGCCAGAAGCACTTGATATTTTTCCACTTGACTTTATTTATTTATTTATTTATTTAATAGCCTTTTATTTACAGGATATATGGGTATGTATACATGGGTAACTTTACAGCATTAACAATTGCCAAACCTCTTGTTCCAATTTTTCACCTCTTACCCCCCCCCTCCCCTAAATGGCAGGATGACCAGTAGATGTTAAATATATTAAAATATAACTTAGATATATAATAAGTATACATGACCAAAACATTATTTTGCTGTACAAAAAGAATCAGACTCTGAATTATTGTACAATTAGCTTGTGAAGGAAATCAAAAATGCAGGTGTGCATAAATATAGGGATTGGGAATTCAATGTAATGGTTTTAGTCATCTCCCAGAGTTCTTTTTCTGGGTATAGCTAGTTCAGTTCATTACTGCTCCATTAGAAATGATTTGGTTGATCTCGTTGCTGAGGATGGCCTGATCCATCAGAACTGGTCATCATCTAGTATTGTTGTTGAAGATATAATGATCTCTGGTCCTGGTCATTTCACTCAGCATCAGTTCGTGTAAGTCTCTCAGGCCTTTCTGAAATCATCCTGTTGGTCATTTCTTACAGAACAGTAATATTCCATAATTTTCATATCCACAATTTATTCAGCCATTCTCCAACTGATGGACATCCATTTAGTTTCCAGTTTCTAGCCACTACAAAAGGGCTGCCACAAACATTCGTGCACATACAGGTCCCTTTCCCTTCTTTATAATCTCTTTGGGATATAATCCCAGTAGTAGCACTGCTGGATCAAATGGTATGCACAGTTTGATAACTTTTTGAGCATAGTACCAAACTACTCTCCAAAATGGTTGGATTCGTTCACAACTCCACCAACAATGAATCAATGTCCCAGTTTTCCCCATCCCTCCAACAATCATCATTAATTTTCCTGTCATCTTAGCCAATCTGACAGGTGTGTAGTGGTATCTTAGAGTTGTCTTAATTTGCATTTCTCTGATTAATAATGACTTGGAGCATCTTTTCATATGACTAGAAATAGTTTCAATTTCTTCATCTGAGAATTGTCTGTTCATATCCTTTGACCATTTTTCAATTGGAGAATGGCTTGATTTTTTTATAAATTAGAGTTAATTCTCTATATATTTTGGAAATGAGGCCTTTATCAGAACCTTTGACTGTAAAAATATTTTCCCAGTTTATTGCTTCCCTTCTAATCTTGTCTGCATTAGTTTTGTTTGTACAAAAACTTTTCAGTTTGGTATAATCGAAATTTTCTATTTTGTGATCAGTAATGATCTCTAGTTCTGCTTTGGTCATAAAGACCTTCCCCTTCCACAGGTCTGAGAGGTAAACTATCCTATGTTCCTCTAATGTATTAATAATTTCATTCTTTATGCCTAGGTCATGAACCCATTTTGACCTTATCTTGGTGTACGGCGTTAAGTATGGATCAATGCCTAGTTTCTGCCATATTAGTTTCCAATTTTCCCAGCAATTTTTATCAAACAGTAAGTTCTTATCCCAAAAGCTGGGATCTTTGGGTTTGTCAAAGACTAGGTTGCTATATTTGTTGACTGTTTTATCCCTTGAACCTCCACTTGACTTTATTTGTGTGGAAAGTGTTTTGTAGTTTTGCTCATATAGTTCCCAACTTTCCCTTGGCAGACAGATTCCCAAATATTTTATACTATCGACAATTATTTTAAATGGAACATCTCTTTGTATCTCTTGCTGTTGGATTTTGTTAGTGATATATAAAAATGCTGATGATTTATGTGAATTTATTTTGTATCCTGCAACTTTGCTGAAGTTGTGGATTATTTCTAATAACTTTTTAGTAGAATCTCTGGGGTTCTCGAAGTATACCATCTTATCATCTGCAAAGAGAAATAATTTGGTTTCCTCATTGCCTACTCTAATTTCTTTAATCTCTTTTTTATCTCTTATTGCTAAAGCTAGCATTTCTAATACAATATTGAATAGCAGTATCTGATAGTGGGCAACCTTGTTTCACCCCTGATTTTATTGGAAATTGTTTATCCCCATTACTTATGATGCTTGCTGATGGTTTTAAATAGATGCTACTGACTATTTTAAGGAAAAGTCCATTTATTCCTATACTCTCTAGTGTTTTTAATAGGAATGGATGTTGGATTTTATCAAATGCTTTTCTGCATCTATTGAGATAATCATATGGTTTTTGTTAATTTGATTATTGATATAATCAATTATGCTAATAGTTTTCCTAATATTGAACCAGCCCTGCATTCCTCGTGTAAATCCTACTTGGTCATGATGTATTATCCTGGGGATGATTTTCTGTAACCTCTTGGCTAATATTTTATTTAAGATTTTTGCATCAATATTCATTAGGGAGTTTGGTCTGTAATGTTTTTTCTCTGTTTTCATCATACCTGGTTTAGGTATCAGTACCATGTCTGTGTCATAAAAAGAATTTGGTAGGAGTCCTTCGTTCCCTAATTTTTCAAATAGTTTATATAGTATTGGAGTTAATTGTTCTTTACATGTTTGGTAGAATTCACATGTAAAGCCATCTGATCCCAGGGACTTTTTCTTAGGGAGTTGATTAATAGCTTGTTCTATTTCTGTTTCTAAAATGGGACTATTTAAGTAATTTATTTCCTCTTCTGTTAATCTGGGCAATCTATATTTTTGTAGGGGAAATGGGCTGAACTCAGGCAAATTTCAGGTGTCTCCGCAACATCTTGGCTCTCTCTGTAATTTTTGGTATTGTTCTCTTTCTTTAGTAGTCAAGGATTCTTTATATTTGAGGGTTGAGGATGGAAGAGGGGGGAATCAAAAACATGCCAGAAAAAAATTGCTTTCAGTGACGGGAAGGAAGGCTAATATACATGACAGAACAAATGTGGGGATTTTGACAAATGATGGATATCTGTCAGTGAGATTGTCTTGCTTCTGCAAGTAGCCTGAAGTGGCCAGAAGCAGGAATCAAGTCCATTTGTTTGTCAAAATGCAGACAGAATATAGAGATTTGTGGAGCAACTTCAGCAGGAGAGTCATAATTGATTGGATCAAAAAACTAGTTAATAGTAATCTAAAGAAAGGCACAACACATAAATATATGTTCTACATTAAAGACAATACAGTCTGACCTATACCAATGTTAACAATTGTTAACAATCAACAATGATCAAACGGGGTGGGATGGAAGTTAGGACATAAACACAGGTACATGCACACATATACATACTTTGAGACACATACAATTGATGAGGTGCGGAAATAGGAGTTCCATGCAAAAGAATTCCCAAACCTGAAATCTGTGTGGCAAAAAGGGATTTTATTGTTCATTAAGAAGGAACCTTTCTCAGGGGCAAAACTCCTGATTAGGAATTTGGCAGAGATGGATCAACAAAATCTTGATTATATGGGATAAGTCTTGGCCTGGGGCTGGGAGCTGTCTGGGATAATCAATAGGGGACCATCAGACAGAGATCTCCAATTGAATAAAATCACTTAACTGGGGGTTTTCTGGCTTTTCCCAGGGCCTGGGAGCTCCCTGAAGGGGGTTACAGTTTCTGGGCCTCCCAAAAGATTTCAGTTTATGTCACAATCACAGGGAAACACACACAAACAGTCCTAACTTACACAATTTCATACTTGTGCTCCCCAATATAATCATTTCATAAAAAATTTTAATTGTATAAATTAGTATTATGGTGAGGAGACAAAAGAGTCTCCAATGTGTCTACAAAAACATCCTATTGAATTAAGAAATGGAGATATAGAACAGACAACAATCAAACATGCTGAGAACCTTAATTCTCAAGGAAAATCTCATGAAAAAGGATGGTGAAATATTTGGACATAGAAGAACATTCCTATCTTACATGTGTATTTTGACATCTAGGAGTACTGACCTCTTCTCTCTTCTTCTCTATGTATCCATAATCTGAATATTGATATGTTTTAATACTCATGTATCTGTAAATCTATCTATATGTCTATGTCTATCATCTATGTATAAATGAATCTCTCTCTCTCTAGCTTCTCCCATTTAAGTTAGATAGTCACACATATTTTTATTAGCAAGTATCTATTTAGTGT
This sequence comes from Sarcophilus harrisii, assembly GCF_902635505.1. Lineage (NCBI taxonomy): Eukaryota > Metazoa > Chordata > Mammalia > Dasyuromorphia > Dasyuridae > Sarcophilus > Sarcophilus harrisii. The sequence continues at coordinate 11,878,755 of NC_045432.1, read as the reverse complement.
ATATAAATATATTATGTTTTCTCTTGTGATTCATGCATAAGATTATTCTTGTATTATCTCTGTATGTTGGCCTACGTGAACATTCATAAAGTCTTTCTATATTCCTATATGAATGATTTGAGTATTCAATTACTCCATATTCCCTATTATAGGTACTTTATTCTTTGCATTACTTATATATGAATGATGATATACTTTGTGCATATATACACTGAAGTCTTCATATATTCTCTCATAGGGAGAGAAGGAGTGGATACTGTGAGGAATATAGAGAAGATATAGAAGAACTCATCACTGAATAGAGAGAATGTAAACACACACAAATATATATATATATATATATATATATATACATATGCACATCACAACATATATATGACATATATGTATGTACATATAGATAAAGAGAGAGTTTATATATATGTGATATGAATAGTATATGAATATATACAGTCTTCATATATGTGAGTTGTCATATATGACATATTCATTGACATGATTATGAATTTATACTTTCTAGGGGGAGAGAATGTAGTCATGTTAATGACTACACTTGGATAAATAAAAAGAATATATATAAATGAAATATATCAAATTCTTTCCTTTCATTATAGAATTATAGGAAGAGATCTTCTGCACTCAGGTTGATGAATGTAAAGAGAAAATGGAAGATATATTGGCTGTGAATATGCAGAGGAAATATTTCAGTCCTCACGGATGAGAATGCACATAGACCAGGAGATTTGAGGAGAGGAACAGAGGGCTGTCTGCACAGTCAGTGGGCATCAGCCCTCTCCCTCCCTGCCTGTCTCCTGCCTTGACAACAGTCAGGAACCTCCTTCTCCTCCCCGAAGCTAGAACCACCTGTAGTGGCAGTGGGAGTGAGGAAATGAGCCTAAGCATGCATGGGGGTGAGGGGTAGGATGCTGATTTTAGGGAGAGGAGTCAGTGCAATGTCTGGTAAGGGTCAGTGTTGGGGTTTGGGAGACTTTCTGCATGGCCCAGGTGGGCACTGATGTCACAGTCACTGGCCCTCAGTGGGGGCTCCACCTTGCCCAGACTCCTTCTCTCAGCTTGACTGGTGGCTCCCTGAGGACCCCAAAGGCTGGGTGTGAATATCTGAGAAGTGAGAAAGATGTCAAGGGACCCACCCAGAGCATCCCGCCCCCCCATCCACTGCAGCACAGGCTCCTGGCTATGTAGACAAGAGCCCAGAAACATAAGCCCCAGAGCCTAGGATTTCTGCCCATGGTAGGGAAATGGTCCCCAAATGGTCTCTACCAAGATCTTGTCCTTCCACCCCCTGGAATCTGAGATGGAATAGACAGTGTGAGATGGAGGTGAGACCAACTCAAGGGCTGTAGGGGAGAAAATATGAGGAGGAACAGGTCAGTACTTCAGCAAAGAAGTCCATTTATTGATCGGAGGGTAAGGGTTTTTATATCTTTAGACATAATCCTAATAAGCCACTTTCTCATAAGAATTTCTCATTGGCAGTTTCCTAGCTTCCTTGTTATTAAAACCAAAAAATAATTTGGTTCTCAAGAGACAGAATGGAATATGAAATAAAGGAAAAGAGCCTCCCCTATTTCAATCAGAGCACTATTTGAACATTTTCCTGGGGTTTGGAGGTGACAACCTGGGCAAGGTTTCTGTTTCCTGCACTCAGAGAACTCCTGGCTTAGTGAATATAAAGGTGTGTCTTGGACGTGTCCCATATGGTAGTGGTGGCAAAGCCTTGGCCAAAGGAGACAAGCTCTGGAGAGGCAGGAGTCAAGATCTGCTTAGTGGAGGTAGGCTGGGTGGCAGGTGGACTTTCAGTGATGGGAAGGAAGGTGCATATCAGCAACAGAACAGAGGCTGTAGAAGGGGGCTCTGGAAATCAGAGAGGGAAAGGAAGTTGAAATGCAATGTCAGAGAAACTGAGACAATTAATATTTTAACTGTAGAAAATTTAGACTAGCAAAACCATACTAGCCATAGCCAGCTGACTGGATTGGACTCTTGTCTCAAAGCATCCAGCATCCATCAATTAATTCCAGAAACTTTTATAGGGCTCCAGTTATCAGGGAAACAAAGGCAAGGGGGGGGCAGAGTACTGGGTGAGTGGAAATTGCAGGAAAGGACCATAAATTCTGATAAGTTGGGAATAAAGAAGGTGGTCAAGCAGGAGCCAAAGTCTGGACCAGGAGAGATACCCAAGTATTTGAGATAAGCCAACTGGAGATTTATGACTCTTTGGAATGTGAGAATGGCCAGAGATCCGCAGCACTAATTCTCCCAGTCCTAATGGCCAGGAAGGGGGGTGGCTCCCAGGGAAACTGAGGCAGAATAATTCAGAGAAACTGAAGCCGGGAAATTGAGGTATTACAATTCAGGGAAATTGAGGCATTACATGAATAACCTGTTGACCAGAGATCATGTGCCCTTTCATTTTCTACCCTAGGTACTTCAGTGGGGTTTTGCCCACAAGAGGAAGAGGGCTTCTTTCTCAATATGCACAGATCAGCTTCATGGGCATCTAGCACTAAGGTTATCCCCCTGCTGCCAATAGCCTGAAGAGGCAATAGCCTGAAGAGCAGCAGCCAAATTCACTTTGATTGTCAAAGTGAGACCACCAATACAGCAGAGCAACTCTCCCCAGATGGCAAGTAATACAATATATGTTAAACATGTTAAAATATAATAAATCCAATCATATCCCCTTTTGTATATTATTTAATATAAATGAGTTCCTCCATATTTTCTCCATATTCACATATATGTGAACAATCATGTATATGGTGCATTTCAATATACTATCTGGTCTTTTGTGAATCACATATATGATTTTTCTTTTTTTTATTATAGCTTTTTATTAACAAAACATATGCATGGGTAATTTTTCAACATTGACCCTTGCAAAAACTTCTGCTACAACTTTTCCCCTCCTTCCCTCCACCCCCTCCCCTAGATGGCAGGTAGTCCTATACATGCTAAATATGTTAAAGTAACATATATAATTTTTCATGTATTCTATATGTGTTTGCATATCTGAATACTCATATAGTCTTTCTATATTACTATACTAGTACTTCATTTATATGTGCTCATTCACTCCATATTTCTATACGTTCAAATCCAGTCTCAGACAGGAACACTCATTCAGTTAATACTTTTGTATGAACCGGTACTCTTGTTCTCAGTTTATATTGCTATATATAAGAAGTACTGATATCTTCTCTGTGTATATGGACTAGAGTCTTTATACATTCTCTGATGGGGAGAGAAGCACTAGAATATTTACAGGTATATGGAGAAAATTTAGGAGATCTCTCATCAGTGAAATTAGCAAGAGAATATAAGCATACATACACATATATAAAAAGAGAGACTATAGATACTCATCTAGATGAATAGAGAGTAAATGTGTGAGTATACATATACAAAGAATAAAAATATTACCAATATTTGTGTGAAGATAGAATGTAAAACACAAATTTATAGAAAGACTAAATCTTCATTGGAATGAAGAGAAAGAATCTGAATACTTATATATGATTGAATATATTTTCTCTCTTCAAGTGTATAAGTTGTATATTCTCTATTCATTTACACAAATATGATTTATACTCTATAAGAGACTATAGACATATAGAAGAATATTCATAGATGAATATATATGTAGATATAAGTGAAATATATTTCTTTCCTCTATATAGGATTAAATAATTATATATATGTATATAAAATCCCATATACACCATTATAGAGACAGTCTTTCTGTACTCATAAAGAGGAAGAGACACAGAGAGAGAGAGAGAGAGAGAGAGAAAATGGAGTATTACTCCATTATATGGGTGATATTTGAGGAAAGAAGGAAATATTTGAGCCCTCATGGATAAGAGTATGGAAAGCCCACGGGTTCTGAGGAGTGGGACAGAAGGCCCTTTGGGGAGACAGCAGGGGGTCGCTCTGAGGAGACAGCAGGGGGCTGCTGGGCATCAATCTGGTCCCTGAAGTCTTCTCCCTCTCCATGGCAGCTTAGCCACTTGTAGCCCCAATGTGAGCGGGGAAATGAACCCAAGAAGGTCTTGGGGAGAAAAAAAAAACATGATTAGGAGAAGGGGTGGGGGAGGGGGGAATGACCCTGAAAGGCAACTTGGAGGAGGGATATTGACTGCAGGAAGACAGGTCAGTGGAATGTCTGTTGGGGTCAGTGGGGGATGGAGGGAAGTTCTGAGTAGGGGGACTGTCTCTCTCAGGTGGGTGCTGTTGTCACTGACTACTGGCACTCAGCAGGGGGTCCACCTTTTCCAGAATTAGCTCCCCTTTTTTTGCTGGCTTCCTGAAAACTCTGAGGGCTGGGAGTGCATATCTCAGAGTAGTAGAATCATAGAAATGTTTTTTCAACCAAAAATAAAATAAAATAAAATAAATTCGAGCCCCTTCTCTGAGAGTTCCATCACCAGTAACAAGTAGGCCTCCAGGAGGCTCCTCTGTCCCTTCCCTCCCTCCCCACCCCTGGGGGCTAATTTTACCTGCTCCTGGGTCCCCTGCCCTCCTCTTTCCCTCCAGGGGCTGGGCCCTGACAGCCCGATTATTTTACTTTGAAGCCAGGTGAGAAGGATGGAGAAAAAGAGAGGGAGGGAGAGGGGAGGAGCAGGACAATTATAAGCCCCAACACCCCCCCTCCCCCATTCATCCATCCCTCCTTAAAACTCAGTGGACTCTGGTGCCCAAGGGGGAATTCAGGCTGGGATCAGCATCACTACCCTTCTCCCACCTTTGCCCACTCCTGTCCTATCTGATCCAGTTCCTTCCTAACTAAAGACAACCGGCCCAGGACAGCTGGTCACCTCTCCTCCCCCATCCTCCTCCCCCTCCCCCCCAACTCTTCTGCATAACAAGAGGAGCAGAAATGGGTGCTTGAGGTGCAGCCATGTCCCCGTCTCCAGTGTCCACAGCTCTCCATGGCATTCTCCCTGAACTTCCTGGTGCTGGGGACTTTTTCTTGGATATCCTGATCAGAATTTGGTCTGGTGTGTTTGCTAGGCCTTTGTGGAAGAGGCCTGATGGTGGTGATATGCTGTCCTTCTCCCTGCTACTTGACCATCTTGACTGCCTCCTTGAAATATTTGAATTATTAAATATTATTTCTTCAAAGTATGGATACTTTTAAAACTATACTGTATACACCTTTAGAAAAAATAAAACACCACAGTGAGTATGAACACAATCACATTAAATTAAAATTTCAACCTCCTCCTCCTCTAACTGATTGAAAAGGCAGGGTTTCTTTACAATGTCCAGTCTTGTGTTTGAAGTATTTCAATGACTGGACTAGGATGGCACAGACTCATGTGCTGTGAAGTGATCAGGTTGAACTGGTGGTGTTGCTGGGAATGCACCACCATCCTGAGAATCCTCTCCATAGCAATGTGTCTATAGTTCCTGCCCAAGCAGACATATCAATCCAGAGACAGGTAATATATCAGAAACATAGAAGGAATCTTTGTTGACAATGCAAGTTAATGCTTTTACAGCTTATTATCTATCTCACTGGTTCTTCTGGGGGAAAATGCCCTTCGATCACAAAAATAAGACCTTTCCTGTAAGAATTCAGTCTGGAAGGGCTCCTTTGTACAGGCAAGTACACTCTCTTTCAAACATTTTATTCATTGTTACTTGATGGTCAATCACAGAATTTGATTTCAGAAGCCTGGATGTATTTGATGTCTGCTTGGACAGGAACTATTAACACATGGCTATTGAGAGGATCCTCAGGATGGTGCATTTCCAGAAACACCACCAATTCAACCTGATCACTTCACAGCACATGAGCCTTTGCCATTCAAGTCCAGTCATTGAAATACTTTAAACACAAGATTCTGAATACTGTAAGAAAACCCTGCCTTTTCAAGCAGTTGAAGGACAAAGAGGAGGAGAAAGAGGAGCAGGAGCAGCAACAGGAGGAAATGGATGACAATATTGAATATATATATATATATATATATATATATATATATATATATATACAAAGTACTTTTGGAGATGATGTGGAGGGCAGCACTGCTAGGTGGGGGTAATGTAAATTATGTCCCTCTTGGCTTTTGGGGAGCAATGGGGGTAAACTCTGAAAAACTCTCCTCTGGGAAAGGCCCACCTCAGGGAATCAAGATAAGTGGTTTCAATCTGTTATTTTGATGGTGACTAGCTGCATCCTCTATTTAGTAGCTGGATCCTCTTTTGAGTAGCTGCACCCTCTATTGAGCGGAAAATTAGTCCAGGACCACTCCTAGTAGCTTGAACTTAAGTGGTCTCATTCAAGTGGAAATCTAGGCCTGGGAGCACCGACAACATTGAAGGTATCTCATTCAATAGAAGCTCCGGTGTCAGATTTCTTACAAAAAGACAATTTTAAAGTCCTAATCTTTGCAGAAGTCCAAAGTAGGAATTATGCTTTGCCAAGGGACCTCTCCTCTTGGGACAGCTAGGACTCTTGCCTGCTTGTGAAGACATTCTCTTCTCAGTGACAACCTTTTGTTATTTCTCTGCTGGGACCTCTTGCCACTCAGAAGTCTGTCCTCCTAGCAAAGCTGGCTTCTCAGCTAACAATAAACTTCCCTTTTGTCAGATTTTTCTGGTTCGTGAATTCTTTCATGTTGGACTTGTGTCTCTGACCAAAGGGGATTTCCAACAACTCTTTTCACTGGCACTAACCACATCAGGGGGATTCTTGAAGATGGTCCTTCAGCTGAACCTTAAAGGAAGTTGGGGGTTGCAAGAGGTGGGAAGAGGCTTCCAGGCCCAAGGGACAGCACGTGGGGAGGTAGAGATGGTACATGGAATGTACCACACAGGGATGGGAAAGTAGGCCAGCCTGGTTGGAGCATGATGGACTGTGTGCAGGAGAGGCTGGGCTAGGGAGCCAGTCTGGAAAGGGAGGCCCAATTGAGCCTGTGAAGGGCTCTCAGAGTCCAACAGTACCACGTCCATTGGATCTTAAAGGGGAGGGAGGGAGTGAAACTTCTTAGGCAGCCAATGGGCCAGTGGTTGTGATGCAGTGTTGAGATCCACTATGCTTGGAGACGCAGTTCCAAATGCGAAAGAATTCCCATTCCTGAACCTCAAAATCAGTGGCAAAAAGGAAGGTTTATTTTTTCACTAAGAAGTTCTCTCTTAGTGGACAAATCTCTTAATGAGATTTGCAGAGAATGTGTTAACAGCAACCTATTTTATGGGCCAATTTTGGGGCTGGAGGCAGTTTGAACTGATTATCAGACCAAGATCTCCCAAATGAATGAAATCACTTTGAAGGCTTCCCCCCCCCCCCCAGAATTTGGAGTTTCCTGAATGGGGATCTGCTACACAAAAGATCAATGGGGGGTGATGTGCCCCAGATTTCTAATTGAATGATGCTGCTTGTTTTAGAAAAAGGCCCTTCTGGAAAATATGGAGTCTGTGAGACCCCGAATCTCCCTTCTTTTACAGATCAAAGGAGACACAGTTTCAGAGTTCACTGGCATCATTTGGATAAAGGTAAAGAAGGAGTACAGGAAGACCCCCCCCCTCATTACCCCCATAATGAGGCCATGGTACTGGCCCTTGACACTGGAGTAGGGAGCTCAGGGGTGGAGTAAGAGAAGATGGGTGAGAAATGGGAGACCCAGCACCAAGAAGAGCCAGATATTTGGGGGCAGGAGAACTCAAGGATGAGAGACCTTAGTGACTGGAGAGAGGCAATGCTCCCAACAGAGAGAGGAAAATGGAGGGGGGGAGGGAGTTAGGGGAAAAATAAGGAGGAAGTCTGAGAAGTAAATGGGACATTTTTTGGAGATGCCAGTCATTTGTAGACAGACTGGCAGAGAGAGACAGGGACAGACCCAGAGACTGGCAGACTGAGGAAGGACTGGAGGGGCTTAGCAGACTGCAGAGAGTCTGGACATTGAGATCTGGAATGATCAGGGAGCCCATGGGAGCTGACAAGGGGAAGGAGGAGGGAGAGAGCAGCTGGGGCCCAAGGGACAGACAGATAGACAGAGGGCCTCCAGGATACTTTTTGGTCCCCTCGAGGCCACACGGGGGGGAGGGGAGAAGAGGAGGAAGCGGGGGGGGGGGGGGGGGAGCAAGACAAAAAATGGTAGCGGAGGTTAGGCCAAAGCGCAGGCGCACATTAGTGCTACCCTCAGCCCCACCGCCTTTTTCTTTGTCTCGGTCGGTTGGTCTTTCTCCAGCCCCTCGCCTCCTTCTCTCCTTTCTCCCCCACCCTGGTGCTACGCAGGCGCAGAAGGAGCGCGGCTGCAGATCTGCGGCAAACAGGGCCGTATCGCGGTGGAGAAGTTTTTGCGCAGGCGTACGCCGGTACTCGGGCTCCCTCCTCTTCCCCTCCGCCTCCCGCCCAGTCTTTGCTCAGGCGCTGAAGGAGCTTGGCTGCGGATCTATTGCGGCAGATTGAAGGTGGGGTCGGGCAGTGAAGTATCTGCGCAGACTCACACCAGCGCTCCCCCCAATCCATTTCTACCAGGCTACACGCAGACGCAGAAGGAAAGCTACTGCGGCCGACGGAGGGCGAGGATGTAGCGGGGAAACTGATACGCAGGCGCAGTCCAGCAATCTCGCCCCTCTTCCTTCTCCCCAGGCCCTGCGCAGGCGCAGGAAGGGGCTTGTGTTGGCTTTGCTGTCAGAGATTGGGGCTGGCCTCAATTCTGCTGGTGGTCGGTGGCTGAGTGCTGAGGGTATTCATCCACCGCAGAGGGTGTGGGAGGCAGGGCCCCGGGTTCGCGTGGTCTTGACTGGGAAAGGGTCTGCTAGGAGGCGAAGGGGGGGAGGGGGGGGACAGAGCTCCCGTTAACCATTGCCGCCGCCGCCGCTTCTGCGATCTTGGCGTTCGCGGCCCCCCCTTCCCCCTCCCCCACCCCCCGCTCCCGCTGCCGCCGCCACCTCTGCTGGACCTTAGCGTTCGCCCCCATCCCCCCTCGGTGCTTGCCGCCTCTGCAGGGGTTTGCGACCCCACCCCCTTCGGTGCTAGCCGCCTCCGTGGCGGCTTGGCGGTCGCTGTCCTTCCCCCCCCCGCCCCCCCTCGTTGCCGCCGCCGCCTCTGTCGGGGTTTGGCGTTAGCGGCTCCCTCCCTTCCCCCGTTGCCGCCGCCTGCGCCGCGGCTTGACTTTCGGGGTCCCCAGTTGCGCCGCCGCTCGTGCCGGACTTTGTCGTTCTCGGACTCATCGCATCTGCGCCTCCCTGAGCCGCCGCCGGGCTCTGAGGTAGGTCCGAACTTGGCCGTGCCGGACTCGAAAAGCAAGCGGGGGTGGGGGGTGGGAGTGAGGGGGGAAAGAGATGGCTTGGAGAGTCTGAGTGGACTGAATAGGGCCGAATAGAGGGGGCGAGAGGGGGTAAGTAGTGGCGCTTTGGGCGGCTTTGAGCAGCCTTGGGGAGCAGAAGGAAAGAGTAGAAGTGACTCGGGGAAGGCTCCTGTGTCGGGGACGGAATGGCTAAGAGAAAAGAGGACGATTTCCCCTCAGCTTCAGATATGAAAAGGGCCAGACCGGGGCCAGCGCCGGGGCCAGGGTCAGGGGGAGAGGGGAGCTCAGAAGAGGAGCCAGAGCGGGCTCCCCCCCAGAATCTGTCCCTTGGAAGTTCTACTTCTCATTCGGTCTCTGGGGAATTTGGGGTCATTGAAAGTATTCAGCTTGAAAACTTTATGGGCTATACCATGCTCGGACCTGTGAAATTTGGGTCTAATGTCAATTTTATGGTGGGAAACAGTGGGAAGAATGCATTGTTGACTGCTCTCGTGGTTGGTCTTGGTGGAAAATCGTTAGGATCGTCTTTGAAAGAGTTTATAAAAGAAGGAGAGGAGTCAGCCAACATATTGATCAAGTTAAGGAACAGAGGGGACTATGCTTTTAAATCCGATCTTTACGGGGACTCGATAACTGTGCACCAGCACATCAGTGTGGATGGGAGTGCAAGTTATGAGCTAAAGAGCCATTCAGGAAGCGTGGTTTCTTCTAAGAAAGAGGATCTTATTGCCATTCTTGAACGTTTTAAGATACAGGTAGATAATCCGGTGTCTGTTTTACGGGAAGAGTTGAGCAGGCAGTTAATGGATACCAGAAATGATGGTGACAGATATAAATTGTTTATGAAAGCAACTGAGCTTGAACAGATGAGGGAAGACTACTCACAAATTATGGAGAGAAAAGCCCGAAACCAGCATCAGATAGAACAAGGGGAAGAGCAGCTTGAGGAGCTCAAACGGCAGGGCATAGAAATAGAAGAGCATTTTCAGAATATGGTTACCTTGAGGAAAAAATTGGAGGACTTGAAAAACGAAATGGCTTGGGCGCTAGTGAATAAAACTGAACGAGAAATTGATAACATGATTGGTAATATAAATATTGGAGATCAGCGTACTGTCATACTAAATCAGGAATTAGAGGCTTCAAAGATCAAATTTAGTGAAGCAGAAAAGAAGTACAGAACCATTCATGAGAACATGCAGAAGTTAACTGAAGAAGCTGCCGAATTAGAGCCCCAGTGCATTCAAGCTAATGACGATGCCATGAGAACAGACAGGGCCTATTGTCAGGCAGAGGCTTTCTATAATTATTCGGAAAATGAATTTAACAAACTAGACAAAGTTTCAGAGCAGCTTCATAACCAAATTGATGAAATGAAAAAGAGCTTAGAACTAGCAGAATTGGAAAAACAGAACAAAATTTCCATGTTGAAGGAAAAGATTAGAAACTTTAAGGATCAGGAAGATACACTTGTTGAAGAAATAAAACATCTTCATCAAGCTATAGAAAAAGATGATAAAGAGCATTCTCAAATCAGAGAACAAGAATCCTATATGCAACAAATACTGAATGATGAACAAAGACAGCTAGACCAGTTGAAAGACTGTAAATCTGAGCCACTAAAACGATTTGGACCCCAGATTCCAGCCCTTCTTGAGGCTATAGAAGATGCCTATAGACAAGGGCTTTTTACTTACAAACCTATAGGCCCACTGGGAGCCTGTATCCGTGTTCGGGACCCTGAATTTGCTTTGGCTATTGAGTCCTGCTTAAAGGGCCTTCTTCTTGCCTTTTTTTGTGACAACCACAATGATGAGCAAATCCTTCAGGGGCTGATGAAAAAGTTTTATCCATCAGGCTCTTCACGACCACAGATAATCATTTCAGCATTTAATTGCGAGGTTTATGATGTAACAAATAGAATGGCTTATCACCCAGAATTTCCAACAGTTCTCGCTGCTTTAGAAATAGACAATGCAGTGGTGGTGAATACTTTGATTGACATGAGGGGCGTAGAATCAGTACTGCTTATTAAAAGCAAGTCTTTGGCTTGCACTGTGATGCAGGCTCAGAGACCCCCCAAGAACTGCATCAAAGTTTTAACTGCCGATGGTGACCATGTATTTGAACGACACTATTATTCATGTGAAGAATTGAGACCAGTTTACTTGGGTGATATAGAAATGGAAATAAGTAATTTGGAGAAAGCTGTGGAAAATAAAATAGAACAGTTGTCAGCATTTCAGGAACATGTCTGTTCACTTGAAAAAGATGTCAGAAAGAATAGAGAAACTATTGATAGTCATTATCAAGATTTAAAAGAGATAAAGGTTAAAGTAATAAGCTTCACTTCAGAAATAAAAGATCTTGAGGATGAAGAGCAAAACCAGTCGATAGATATCTCAATTCTGGAAGAAGAAGCTCAAGAAATTAAAGAAGAGATGAAAGAGGTTGAAGAAAAGATGAAAATTCGAAGGGAAGAGATGGAGAAATTAAGGCAACCCAAAATAGACGCTGAACAGAGACATGAAGAGCTTAAGTTGAAATATAAACACATGTCAGAATTAGTAGAGTCCATTAGAGCAGAGCGAAACCGGGCTGCTTTAGAAGTGGACACCCAACACCAATCCATGCTGCATTATGAAAATAGGCTCAAACAACACCTAGATTCCCTCCAAGTGAAAAAAGAAGAGCTGGCCATGAAAGAAAGAGACCTTGAGAGGGAGACTGCTCAAGCCAAATATATCTGCCCAGAGCGTAAAGAAGTTACACACACTGCTTCTGTTCTTGACAGAGAAATTAATCTCTTAAGACAGAGAATTCAATCTGAAAACTACACTCACAGGAGCCGAGAAGATATAATGAGACAGTACCAAGAAGCAAAAGAAAGATATCTGGACCTAGATAATAAAGTGAAGAATTTGAAAAAGCTGATTAAAACAATGGAGGACATATCGAAACAGAGATATGAAGCATATCAGAAACGCAGAAGGAATCTTTCTATACAAGGTAAATTGTACTTTGACAGCTTACTATCTCAGTGGTCCTTCCATGGGGGGATTCACTTTGATCACACCAATGAGACACTTTCTGTTATGTTCAATCGTGGAGATTCTGGCTTCAATGACTTGCGAACCTCATCAGGAGAACGACATTACTTTTCAAACTTCTTGCTCATTGTTACTCTGTGGTCCATCACAGAATCTCCCTTCAGATGCCTGGATACATTTGATGTCTGCTTGGACAGTGACCATAGAAAAATTGCCATGGACATGATCCTCAGGATAGCTCATTCCCAGGAACACCTGCAGTTCATCTTGATCACTCCACAATATATGAACTCTCTTCTGCCGAATTCGCTAATTGAAATACTCCAAATTCCAGACCCTGAAAGAGATGGGGCAACCCAGTCTTCCAAAGCAGTCAGTGCAGAAGAAGAAGATTGAATTTTTAATTTAATGTGATTGTGCTGTCTGCTCATTGTGGTGTTTTATATTTTTTTTCTCAAAGTGTCTGCAGTGTAGTGTGAAAAATCTCCCTACTTTGAAGAAATAATGTTTAATAATTATAAGTATTTTAGAGAGGCAGTCAAAGATGATGGAGTAACAAGAAGAAATACAGCATAACTCCTCCACCAGGACTCCTCCACAAAGATCTAGAAAATACACCAAACCAAATTCTGACCAGGAAATCCAAGAAAAAGTCACCAGCACTGGGCAGCTGAAGAAGAAAGAGATCTGTGGACATTGGGGATGGGGACTTTCCAGGAGCATTTACAGCACCCAGGGAGTGAAAGAAACTCGAGACTGGGCACCTGGGCAGGAAGCACCAGGTGAAATGAGAATAAGTTTGTTGCCCGTGACATAACTGACTCCATTTTTTATTGATATAATGTTTTGTGTTGAAGTGGTTTGGTGTTTGTTTTTCATAACTTGTTTTTTCGATATTAAATAAGTTTATGTGTAGTATAGGTTGTTAAACAATGTTTGTGTTTATAAACAACTGATAAAACATATGGGATGCCCATATATGACAACCCACCAATGGGGAAATTTTATAAGCAACCTCACCATTAACTTATGTCATAAGGTATCAATGAAATCAATTGATAAACAAATTACTTCACCAGCCACCAAACTTGGGTCAAACCAGCTAAAAGTCCGTACTTAGACCTATGAGAACCCACTGGAGGCCCCAAGTCTTCAGCCTGCTCTTGGGTTGAGACTGAGCCTGGCTCCTGAGAGCCAACTTGAGACTCAGACACCCACATCTTGTTTGCTTGAAAACATTGCTAATCGACTGACAGGGATTTGCAGACTTGCCAGCCAACCACCACATCCGGAGACAGACAACTTCCATCTGGGCTGTGAGAAGGAACTTTTTCATTGAATACCGGTTCGAGACATACTAAGTGGCAAGCCCTAAGAAATCAAGTAAGTGGTTTGTTCATACTGGAGTTAATGGGTGGGTTTGTTTTTTGCCTAGAAAGTAATGTAAACGGCCCCATGGACCCCATATGGCCTTCATTTCTCCTCCTCCCTGGTCCCCCTCCTCTCCATTGTTTTCTGTTAAATTCTTAGGGATCATTTGAACTGAAGTTGAATATCTTTCAACTTCTATCAACTATCAACTTTCAACTATCTTTCAAATGAAGGGAATATCTTTCTCAGCCAGAGGACTAGATTTTGTTCTCAGTACATGAGTAATCGCAGACTCCCCCTCTTGAAGGTCTAACATTGTTAATTGTTAAATGACCGGCCAGTAATGAGAGCAGTCACAGATCTCATTTCTCAGTCCATACTTGAGTGTATGTAGGTTAAGACCTAGATTATTATGTGGAACTTCCACTTATCTTTCCTTCCCACAGGCTACAGAAAAGATGGAAAGACACTTAAGATTAAAGTCAAAAGATACAAAGGCTACTGACTACAAAGCAGTTATTAGAAAAACAGAGAGCTAATTGAATAGCAGGCCAAGGAAAATTCATCCTGAATTGATGGGTGACTTTAAAATTATTGTTCTGCTCCCCACTGTTTTGAAAAAGAAGCAACAAATTCTCACAGAAAGAACTAGAATGTGATGGGGTCAACTCCCCCTCAGACCAGCACCTAGTTCTAGTAGACACCACTGGGGTGGGGAAATAGAATACAATCTGGGTCACAGATGAAATGGTTTCAGATCTCTTGAAGAGAAATTACATACATAGATCTGCTAAGTTTTTTCTTTTTTTTTTTTTCTTTTTAACAGATGTGTATGTGCTGTGATTTCATCATTGGTGCCTTCGTGACTCTACTGCTGCTCATCCTTGCATATCTCATCACATACCCTATCCTGTGTATCACCTCAGAGAACCTTCTTGCAGCCCTTTGCAACTAAGAATGACTTTACCCTCTGGTTGGTTGTTCAGTATCCAGCTGTTACTGTAAATCACAGATGTGAAAGCAGGATACAAAAATACAAACATTGCCAATATGAGAGTGGGAACTGCTACCTACTTAGACACCCCATTGGAAGTAAAGGGGTTACAACCTTTTGATTTGCCAGAGACACAAGAAAACCTCACCCTGATTGCTTACGCATCACTGAGAGGTTGTACAGGCAATCATAGACTTTAGCCATGCCTGGCCTGGAAAACATGATGATGGACATGATAGTGATCACCAGACAGAAAATCATAGGGCATTGGCTTGAAATGAGAAGAAATTAAGAGGCCTTGTAATATGTTCTCATATAGCAATTCCTGGTTTGATCTTCAGAGGACTTGCCATGAGAAAACATATGACAAATGGAAAGACCTATTGTCACTGTATTAAGAACATATTTTAAAATGTGTTAATGCTAAATGTAATATTGATGCTTGTGCGTCCCATATGTTCTAACTCTAAGCGATATAAACATTGAGTGTTTGGAATTGCTATTTGTTTTATATTAGTAGTAATTAACAATATTATTTCTAGACCATCCTAGATGGCTGCTGGGATAGCCAGCAGCCAGAGGTTGGAATGTAGTGAGAATACTTGTTATCTTGATATAATTAACTCCACCATTTTGTGAAGATGTGTTCTTATGTTTGTTTTTTGTAGCTTCTCTTTCAATATTAGGATAAACATATTGTGGTACAAGTTGGTAACAACATGTGTGTGTTCGTAAACAACTGATAAATGTATGTGACCCCCATTTAGGACAGAACATCAATGGGAAAATTTGGTAAACAACCTCACCATTAGCTTGTGTCATCAGATATCAATCTGTGGAAAAGGGAAGAGTTTATGACCAGACCAGAGATAGAGTAGATCATGGGAGGTAAAGTGCATAGTTAAATGCATTTACATTAAGTTAAAGACTGGTGTAGCCAAAATTAGAAGGAAAGCAGGAAACTGGGAAAAAAGTTTACAGCAAATTTCTCTGATAAAGTTTCATTTCTTAAATATATAAGAAATGGAGTGAAATCTGTAAAAAATAAAAGCCATTCCCCAATTGATAAATTGCCAAAGGTTATAAACAAGGAGTTTTTAGGGAAAAAAATCAGTGCTGTCAATAATTATGAAAAAATGCTCTACATCCTTAATAATTGGAGAAATGCAAATTAAAACAAATCTGAGGCACTCTCACACCCATCAGATTTACTAGCATAACAGAAAGTGGAAATGACGGTGCTAAAGGGGAATGTGAGGAAATAAGGATATTAATGCACTGTTGATAGTTATAAATGGTCCAGCCATTCTATAGAATGTTTTGGAATTGTGTCCACAGGGCTATAAAATTATGCATACCCTTTGATCTAGCAATGCCACTACTAGGTCTATACCCCAAGAATTCAAAGAAAAAGTCAAAAGACCAATAATCATGCACCAAAATAGAGCATGTCGTGGCAAAAAATTTTGAAATTTCAGGGTGTCCATCAATTGGGGAATGGCAGAACAAGTTGTGGTATATGATTGTGATGAAATGCTATTGTACTGTAAGGAATGATGAAGGGGATTGTTTCAGAAAAACTTTTATGTCCTGATGCAAAGCGAAGTAACATTGGAGGAGAACATTGTACACAATAACATTGTAATAATAACCAGATGTGAAAGACTTAGCTACTCTTTATCAAGACAATGACCCAAGACAATTCCAAAGGACTTGCGATGAAAAATGTAATCCACTTCCAGAGAACCGATAAACAGTGCAGATTGAAACATATTTTTTCACTATTTTTTTCCTCTTTTCTTCAACATGACTAATGTGGAGCTATGTTTTTTGCATGATTTCATATGTATAATGAGGCAACTCAGTGGGTGGGGGAGGGGGTGGAGGGAGAGAGAGTTGGGGACTGAAGAAAAAAAAATTTAAGAAACAGTTAAATAGTAATGTTTGCATGCTCTTAGTGAATAAAGTTTAATTGTTAGCATCAAAAAATGTAAGTCTAATTTGTGTGTCACACTGGTTAGCATATATAATGGTAAATTAGTTGTACTCCTGCACTGTGCATTACACTGGGGCAGAAAAAGATCCCAGGGGATTCCTGAACTGGTCCAAGGTGCAGGGATAGGTACCATTACTGGCCTGTTCTAGGTCCAACAACAGGGACATCTGTACATTGGGGTGATGGAAATGATTGGTCACTAGCAGACTACTTAGCTTTAGCATGGATCAAGTTCAGGAACAAACAGTACTCCTTTGGCTCCCATGCCGGAGCAGATCAGGGACTCGGTTCTAGTCTCCAGTCCAGGGTGGAAGCCTGTAGTTGAATTAGCAGGGTGGGAATCCCAGACCAAAGAGGAGCTTATAGTTAAGTTGCTGTGAACCTGCAGAGCCTCCTGTCCTAACAGCAACTAGCAGCATTCTCCTGAAACTCAACCAAGGACAACCAGTCATCCCCAAGATGGGTCAGGCGTTTCCAGCACTCAAGACTCTTTTAAAAAGAAGTAAATAAGTGAGCAGACTTTGCCCTGGATCACATCCTTTTAGAAGCACTGAAAGCTTGCAGGTACCCTTGGGGATCCAAATGATGCCTGTTGTTCCCTGAAGCCCTGCAAGCTTTTAATGCTCCTTAAAAGATGCTGTTTAGTCAAGATGGAAGTGGCTATCTTTTCCTTTTTTACTTCAGCTGAAGCATAATAGACTCCTCCATACCGTCATTTTAATTGTGTGTAGCTCACTATATCAGATGTATTCCCCATAAACATCATATTATTACATTTTGGTTTCTAAGCCATTCTGCTGTCCTCTTCCCTTTTGAGAGGTGGGGGTGGGGTAGGTCATCCCATTCACACTCTTAAGTTATGATTGCATTGAGCATCTGTCACCAATCTGCTCCTTTTCCCTTTTTGCTGCCTGGCTCCAGGAATTGAAGCAGTTTCCAGAAATGGCAGTATTAATATAAACTGTGCTGCAGCAGGTGCCACTTGGGGGGAAATGTGGAGCAGGGGGGCGGGTTGGGTGGGATGGCAGGTTGGGGAAGGGCTGGAAAGCTGGTAGCAATCTCAGTGGTTAAGATCAAAAAGACCCTGCCCTGTAGGAGCTCAAATTCAAAATATAACAACCTCTAAACTTCACCTTGAGTACTTTAAATTCAGGAGCCACAAAAGCCTCTTCTTACTTCCTATTGCAGTCTCTTTTTTCTAAATAGTATATCTCTTGTTTGGAAGTCCAAAGTCCCATAGATCAGCTCACTGAATACACCTACCAGTAGTGCCCAGCATTTTGTGGAAATAAAATAATCTTTCCCAAGAAATGAAAATAGTTCCAAGAGGCAGAAGGATAGAGAATGGCTAATCTGAAAAAAGGGAAGATATGATACCTAGGGATGTTCTTTGCAGGATCTACCCATAATCAGGCCCTGGATATTTTATTCATTTACATGATTTTTAAAAAATTTATTTTTATTATTGCTATTGGATTTTCCATCACATTCATTTCTAAATATATTCCTCCTACTTGCCCTATCCAATAAGCAATCCCTTGTAACAGAGATTTTGAAAAAGAGAGGAAAAAAATACAGTTCAGTTTGGTTTATAGTTTTTAACTATCTAATGTACTTATTGCATAATATTAGATATTAAGAGTTGCGTTTATCTTATCTTCATACTAGATCATAAATGCCAAGTGGTTAAGGACTATATTTCACTCTGTTCCTAGGATGGTTCTATAAATGATAAGTGCTCAATCAATATTTATTGAGGCCCATCCTCAATTCCATATTCTAAAAAGTAATTTAGAATTCTATAAAAATGACTAAATTTCACAGCTGGACACATAGCTATGCAAAGACTTCAAAAACACGTCTATATACAAAGTGTTCCAAGTCTTAGTGCAGTTTCAAGCTCTTAAAGCTTGATTATTTATATATAGTTGACTATGAGAAAATATTTATTGCAATCCTTTGAAACAAAATAAACAAGCCAGAAATAAAATAAAGCCCTATGGATTTAACAATAGATGAATTCATTCATCCATTTTAAGGAATCTTATTAACAGTGTGTTCGAGACACAGTGCTGAGCACTTTACAATATTTCATTGCAGTCTGACAACAAATCTGTGAAGTAGGTGCTATTGTAATTATCATTTTACAGTTGAGACAACTGAGGATTTAGTGACTTGTCCTACATCTCATCTAGCTACTAACTATTTGAGGCCCTAGTTGAGTTCAGACCTTCCTGACTCCAGTCTTAGAGCTCCATGTGCTACACCACATTGAGGTAGCTGACTATAAAAAGATATTAGTGTCCTAAGAAAAATAACAAACATGAGTTCAGAGAGATTTGGAAACACTTCTAATATCGAATACAGTTTAAAAATAAGCAAAATCAGCAACATGCTATGATATACACGTTGATTACAACACCAAAGAGGAAAAGGAGAAAGTAGGCCCTAAGTATAGTATAATTGTAATAGCTAAGATTGACCCTAGGGAGGAGTTGAAAAAATGTACTTTCACTTCATTAAAGAGGTAAGGGACTATGAGTGTAGAGCATGGTATTTACATTTACTGTCATAGACAGCCAATGGATTGGTTTTGCTTTTTTTTTTCCTTTCTTTTTCCGTCTTTGTACCAAAGCACAGATGTCGGATAGAAGGTGAGGAAGGAGTCTTTCATAATGAATGTGATGTGAAAACAAATGAAATCCTCAAAAATGGCATTTGGAAAAATGAATGTTCATTGAATGACACATTTTTTCCTACTGGAAATATTTTGTCTCAGTTATAAGGCAGCCAGCACTGGACCCTGCATTCAGATTCAACCTCAGGCACTTATTAGCTATGTGATCCTGGACAAGTAATTTAACCTGTAATTGTCTCAATTTCCTTATCTGTACAGTGAGAATAGTAATATCTCCTATGACAACAGGTTGTTGTAAGGCTCACATGAAATAATAATTGTGAAGTGCTTAGCACAATGCCTGGCATATAGTTAGTGCTATGTAAATGCTAGCTATCATTATTATTAGTATAAGGATCTTTTTTGTAAAAGATGGAAAACAACTTTATTTTTTGTATTATAGCTTTTTATTTATAAAACATATGCATGGGTAATTTTTCAACACTGACCCTTGCAAAACCTTCTGTTCTAACTTTTCCCCTCCTTCCCCCCACCCCCTCCCCTAGAGGGCAGGTAGTCCCATACATGTTAAACATGTTAAAGTATATGTTAAATGCAGTATATGTATACATATTTATACAGTTGTCTTGCTGCACACGAAAAATCGGATTAAGAAAGAAGGTAAAAATAACCTGGGAAGAAAAACAAAAATGCAAGCAAACAATAACAGAAAGAGTAGAAATGTTATGTTGCGGTCCACACTCATTTTCCAGTGTTCTTTCACTGGGTGTAAGCCGGTTCTATTCGCTACTGCTCTATAGGAACTGATTTGGATCCTCTCATTATTGAAGAGGGCCACGTCCATCAGAATTGATCCTCATATAGTATTGTTGTTGAAGTGTATAATGATCTGGTTCTGCTCATTTCACTCCGCATCAGTTCATGTAAGTCTCTCCAGACCTCTCTGTATTCACCCTGCTGGTCATTTCTTACAGAACAATAATATAGAAGGATCGTTTTTAAAAAGGCCGTCATTTTAACTTCTGTTTGGGATCTTCTGTGACTTCTGTGATTCTTCTGTGTAACTGGGGACAACAAGAAAGAGGCAGTGACCTTCTCCTTCAGCAAGACTACCTGTTTTTATTCCTGTTTCTCAGTCTTTAAAGGTTTTGCTGTGGAATACATCATCATTCAGACAGGGAAGCACTCTATGCAGATCATGCTGGACTGCTTCCTCCCATGTTCTGATAAGAGGAGGACATGACACCCTTTTCTAAAGAGAAAGTCTTCCTTCCTCAGCATGGCCAGCCCAACTCCAGGCTTGTTCCCCCTCAATTGGGATGGTCCATGTGAGAAGCTTGTCCTGCCTCCTGGGTTCAGTCTTTTATACAGAACTTCAGCTTCAGCTATTGTATCCAAATTAACATTTGGGTTGCTAAGCATGATTTATAACAAGGAGAAATGTAAAGGCCTGAACTTGGGTTCTAAAAATTAACTGGACAAGTAAAGGTCAGGGAACTGAGGATACCAGTTCATATGACAAACACTTAAGAGTTTTTGAGTTATCTAGGTCTGGGCTTCTTAAACTTTTTCTACTTGTGACCTCCTTGTTTGCCCCAGAAATTTTTACATACCCCCTAGTATATATGCATATAAATATGTATACAAATCAAACATTAACTAATAAGCCAGAATTTTGGGATTCCCCACATTCAGTTATGAGACCCCATGTGGGGTGATGACTCACAATTTAAGAAGCTGAAATCTAGGTTGTGTGGTGGCCAGAAAAGCTAATTTGGCCTAGCCTCTTCTAACAATAAAATATAGAATAATAGAATATAGCATCCAGAATATAGAAGTTGCCCTCTACCCGCTACCAGTGAATGCAGAAATAGAAAGGAGAGAGAAAGGGAAGAGATGGAGAGACAGAGACAGAGAGATAGCGAAACAGAGACAAAGACAGACAGACAGAGAGACAGAGAAACAGAGAGAGGAGAGGAGAGGGAAAGAGATAATTCTGTATAAAATGATTATATTAGGTGTGTCTTTTTTCTTTTTTCTCAACATTTAATATTCTATTTGCCCCAGTTACATGTAAAACCATTTTTATGTTTGTTTTTAAAAATTTGAGTTCCAGATTCTCTCCTTTCCTCCCCACTCCTACCTCTGATTGTGTCTTTTTTTTTTAATTGCCCATTTCCTTTTTTAATCATTAATAATATACTCAAAAAATAGGTCAGGTTGGAGTGAGTTTTAGTGTAAGCCACATTTTATTGTTCTTTTTATTTTGATCCTAATGTCACTTTTTCACTAATAAATCACTGGTTTAATTCTCTAGCTTTTGAGACTGTTGATGAAAGAACACTAATTGGTTAAAGGTGTTTTACGTTATATACGTGGCATCGTTTTTACGGACAATTGATTTAGCCTTATGGTCTTTGTTTTCACGGTTGTAGCAGAGAGGCAATCTTAGTGATGTCCATAAGGCTCATCTTTGCAGGTTGGGGAAGAAGCACTCTCCTCTGAGGTGACAAAATCTGAAAGACCTGTCCACAGTGGGAAAGGAAAGGGCAGCTGAACTCTGATCAAGGGTTATTTGTTCTTCTTTTCCCACCCTGATTCCCAGAGCACCCCTCTGCAGACCAAGCAGGACTCTTTGTACAGCTGAATGTTCCTCCTCAGAGGTGTTAGTTATCTGCACCTTCTTTCTCATGATTGGAAAACCCAGCTGCCTCTTAGCTCACCTCCACCAAACAATCCGTTGACCCCTGCCTCTCCAGAATTTACCTCCTTTGGTCATGGCTTTGCCATCACTACCCCATTGGGCAGATCTAAGACATACCTTTTCCTTCACTAGACTGTGAATTCTCTGAGGACAGAAAACAGGGAGTGACCTTACCTAGACTATCACCTCTAAACTCCAGGAAAAAATTCAAGTAGGGTTCTGAATGGGTTCTTATTTCATAAATGTTAGAAATCCATTCAACAAAGGCATGGCATTTGTTCAGGCTTACCCTGCCAAGGGTGCATGCTAAAATGGTCCAAAGTTGGGAGAGGAAGACTCTGTCTGCTCTTCCCTTAACCCCACAGTTCTAACTGAAAACTCCCAGAATCCTGCTCCCACCCCTGTTCTATAGGGTACTTGCCCACCTGCTTCTGGGGAGCACCTTCTCAGAGAACTTTCTCCTGGACCTGCCTCCTGAACCACAGGTGCCCACCCCTACCTCCCAGAGCTGGAGGAGGAAGGAGAGAGGATGTAGAAGAACAAAGTCCTTAAGGACCAATAGGAAATGTTACCTTGGGCTCAATCCCAGGGTTCTTTGGGCAGATATATTGTAGTTGCTTTCGGCCCTTCCTTCAGCCTGAATTCTGAATACTCTAAACTTTGCAGTGGTTCTCAAAGTATGGTCTAGAAATCCTGGGGATCTCTGAAACCCTTTTAGAGGGTCTACAAATTCAAAAATAGTTTTTATTTCCGATATGGTAAATGCCTATAAATATAATCCAGATAAACAAAAACGCTTTGGAGAGAGCCTCATAATTTTTAATAGGATAAAGATACTGAAAACAAAAGTTTGAGAACCACTGCTCTAACGAGTTAACTGTCCATTGGAACCTTTCTTTGAGATGGGAAGCTCTAGGTGCTAGAATTTGATTTTTCAATTCAACAACAATAGATAAGGCACCTTCTCTGTACTAGGCATTGTCCTCAGGGTGGGAAAATGAAAACAGAAAGCAGTTTTTGTGCTCTAGGAATTCCAATTCCCCATAAAGCATTCATCTCTAGCTTTACTCCCCAAACTAGTGTAAGGTAGGAGCGAAAATTCTCTTCCTACTTTTTAATGCAATCCCTCCTTCTTGAAGGGGATTCTCTGGTTTGGGGGTTCCCAGTCCCATGAACCATCAGCTCAAAGATTTTACAATCAAGAATCTCCAGCACTTTGTAGTTATAAAATCATTTTTCACAAAAATTAAATGAGATGTCATGAGGCTGAGGGGTGAAAATGGGCTCCTGTAGCCCTGAGATTTGTAAAATGTGTGACTGGGCATATAGACATAGTACCCTTGAGTCGATTAATCGGTGAGAAGGGAAAATATGAGACACAGGGATACTCTCCGTGGGATATACGTAGTCCTCAGATTTTTTATACCTTTATTTTTAAAATGTTACATTGTTTTTATGGTTCCTTATTGGTTTTTTCATCACATTCATTTCTGAATATATTATTCCTGCTTCCCCTACCCAACAAGTCATCCCTGGTAACAAGGATTTTCCAAAAGAAAAATAAATAACACAGATCAATTCATTTTTGTTCTAGGTTTATAACTCTCTAGTGTACGCATATGGGAGTATTTCATCTGTGATAATGCTCTCCTCCTACTAGATTTTGAGTGCTATGAAGTCTGAGACTGTCTTCTCTACACTCTGTACTTCCCCCAAGGCTTACAAATGGTAACAGGCTCAGTCAAAGTATACTGAGATCCAGTCATTCTGAAAAGCAATGAAACCCAAATCTCTGGGGCATGCTCTTTGCCCAGTGTTTAAACTGTTGGGCATATACCTTTAGTAGATCAGAAAGTGGCCCACCTACAGGATGTCCTAAAGAACTTAGTGCAATTACAAGTTATTGAAGCTTTAACAGTTTAATGTCGGATGTAATAAGGCCTCTGTACCCTGATCTTTGTGGAGGGTGGGCTACCTGGCCTGGGGAAATTCCTAAAAATGATCTCCATCTTCTTACCTGATTCCCACAGGAATCTCCCACTTCACAATTGATCTGGGAATCACTTTAATCTGGGAAACAATCATCACCCTTTATTGATTTGGAAATTAGTCTCTAATCACTCCCTAGCCCCAAACCATAAAAGGCTAATAAAAACAAGATTCTGCACCCAAACCTTTGCTAATTCCTAATCAGGAAGCAACCCACTGAGGACATAGTTTCCCAGTGAATATCCCTGCCCTTTTTTGCCAAAAAACCTTGCTTGGAGATCAAGACTTCAAATTCTTTTGCAAAAACCTGTGACACTGGCCTGGGGACCCCATTGCTGTTAGGATATTTCTCACCCCTCAACATTTGGTGGCCCGTATGGGGACCTCTGAAATTTTACATCCTCCTGGCTGAGGTAAGCCTTCTCTTGCCTCTTGTCTCTGTTCTGTAGCAAAGAACAACTCAAAACACCCGGGAAGATTTGGGCTGTCAGGAGCTCTATGTTCAGCAGACTTCCTTGATGCCTGGACTTGGAATGCCTGCGTCTTTTAGCAGAAGTACCCTTAACCAGGGGACTTCTGTTACCTGTCTCCTCTAGAGATGCTTGAGAGGATGGGGTGCTACAGAATCTGTAAAATCTAAGACTTGTCGCAAAAATTGGGACAATCCACCTCTGTCTCTATTCCTAGGGATTCTCCCTTAGGCTGTCTCTTAAAAACAGAGACAAATTTGGCCTAAAAGATCTCAAAACTAAAAAAAAAACTTACATTAAAACAGCACTGCAGGATGCTGCTAAAATTTGCCGGAGGGGAATCAAAATTAGATACTAACCTTTTAAATAACCCCCTCCTTTCCACTCCTCTAGGGAAACAGAATCCCTCCTCTGCACCCTCATGCAGTCCTTATCAGAAGGCCTGTGAATCCCTTTCAGAACCACCTCCTTTTCAAAGACAGGACCTTATGTCTGACTATTTCTTCAACTTTGTCCCCCTCACCTCCTGAAACAGATCCTGAGACTTCCCTACCCCCACTCCTCAATCCCTCTGATATGAGGAGTGGGACCCCTCTTCCTCCTCAGGATCCCGATTCAGCCATCCCTGCTAACCTCTGCCCCCTGAGAGAAACAGCAGATTCTCAGGGAGAGACACTCAGGATACAGGTACTTTTTTCAATGTCAAGTATCTCCCAGATTAAGGAAAAACTTGGTCATTACTCTGAGGACCCCACCAAGTTTATAGATGGGTTGAAGGCCAATGCCCTCCAATTTCATCTTTCCTGGGGAGATGTTAATATTAACCATTCTGCCCAAGATATATGGAAGAAGCTTCAGAAGCCAGCTTTGGGCCCCCAAACTTCTCTGACTCAGCTGATAGAAAGAACTTTTGGAGTCTTTAATAATAGAGACCTAACTGCAGCAGAGAAGGAAGACTGCAGAGTTAAAGCGAGAAATGGAGAACAGTCCCAAATTTTGGCTGCTTCCATATCTGAGAACCATAGGAATTCATGCTTCAGGTGTAATGGACAGGACCACTGGGCTCGAAACTGTAAATCCCCTGGCCCTTTCCTCAAGTGCAACCGGGAGGGGCACTGGAAGAGAGACTGCTCAGAGGGGACAAGCTGCCCCCACAATGTCCTGTTCTCCAGCAGGATTTGGGGACTTGGTCAAGCTCCCCCTCGCTCCACCACAACAGCTGAACCCCAGGTATCCTCAGATGTGGCTGGTAAGACCATTGAATTTCTTTTTGCTATGGTGGCCTCTCTTTCTATCTGGAGTCAACACTCTGGTCCCACTCTACCCATCCTCCATAGGATAATGGGAATTGATGGGAAACTTAAGAACTGTTTTGAGACTTTCTCTCTGCCTTACCAGTTTGGTGACCTGTTATTCAAACGCTCCTTATTTATTCCCTCCTGTCCTGCTCCCTTATTGGGGCATGATTTAATGGTGAAATCAGGGACCCAGTTTTCCCTTCTCAGACCTCCAGATGATCTATTTGTGCTTCTTTCAAAGCTCTCCCATATTCCCTCTGGAATCTGGGGGAAAATAGATTTTTCTTTCTGGGACCAAAGAATCCCTGGGTGCTCCATTCACGCCACCCCAGCCTTAGTCAGGCTGCAGGACCCAGTGTATTTCCCCCATAAACGCCAATACCCAATAAAGGCAGGAGCTGGGGAGGGACTACAACCCCTGAATGAGAAATTTCTTTAGAACAAACTTTTAGCGCTGGCTAAACATTTAAGGGGTTTGGAGCTGTTTAACAGCAGTGTCCTCTAGGAGGTAGATGATATTTTAATCTGCAGCCCCACCTGAGAGGCTTCCCTACATACAGCCATAAAAACTTAATTTTCTGGCCTCTATGGGCCACAGGGTCTCCTTAGCCAAAGCCCATATTGCCTGCCAGTCTGTCAAATATCTGGGCCATAATCTAATCCCCGTTCTGGGCCCTGACAACTTTCCCCTTGACTTAAGACCCCAGCCAGGCAAAGCTTTTAAGACCCTGAAAGTCAAACTGACCCTGGCCCGATCGAATTTAGAAAAGCTTTTCATTCTGTATATGGATGAAAGACAGGGCCAGGCCCTGGGGGTCTTAACTCAGGCTCTTTGACCTGATCCCAGACCAATTGCCTACTTTTCAAAGAAACTGGACTCAGTTTCCCTAGGATGGCCCTTGTGTCTTAGAGCAGTGGCTGCTACGAAACCTCAAAACTTACCCCAGGGTAGCCATTGGAGGTTTTTATCCCTCACCAGGTTCAGAGCATTTTAGAAGCCAAAGGGCCTCAGTGGCTCGCTGGTGGGAGGCTCACTAGATATCAAGCTCTCCTGCTAGACACCCCTGACCTCACTTTCCAGATGTGTTATACCCTAAATTCTGCCACCCTGCTCCCAGACAATATCAGTTGGGAGACATTGTTCATAAATGTGAGGAAGCTCTAGGCAGGGGTCCTCAAACTTTTTAAATAGGGGGCCAGTTCACTGTCCCTCAGACTGTTGGAGGGCCGGACTACAGTAAAAACAAAAACTTTCTTTTGTGGGCCTTTAAATAAAGAAACTTCATAGCCCTGGGGGAGGGGGATAAACGTCCTCAGCTGCCACATCTGGCTCGCAGGCCATAGTTTGAGGACCCCTGCTTAGAGTCTGTCTACTGCAATTGACTTGACTTGAGGGACCTTCCTCTTGACAACCCAGATGATGAATGGTTTACAGATGGGTCGAGTTTTCTTGAAAATGGGGAAAGAAAGGTGGGCTATTCTGTAGTGACCTTCAATGATACCCTGGAAGCTGACCCACTGACCCCCGGGACTTCTGCCCAGAAAACTGAACCCATTGCCCTGACCAGAGCTTTGGAACTGGGGAAGGGAGTGAGAGGGAGCACGTATACTGACTCCAAAATACGCTTTTCATATTTTGCATGCTCATGGGGCTACATGGAAAGAAGGGGGACTTTTGACAGCAAAGAATTCTCCCATTAAAATGCAGGGGAAATTCTCCAGCTGTTGCAAACTGTCCACAAACTCAGAGAGGTCTCAGTGGGATTTTGTAAAGGACACCAGCAGGGAGATTCATAGCTGCTGCCCTTTAGTCTCCCAGTTCTTTGATTCTTCCTTCCCTTCCTATAGTTCACAGGGAAAAAAACCCTTGCAGAAGACAGGGGGTACATCCTTTCTCCTTCTGGCTGGTTTCAAACCCCTCAAGCCAACTTTTAATCCCAGAGGCAAGTCAGCAGAGACTTACTTTTGGTCTTCACCAAGCTACCCACTTGGGAAGAAATGCTCTTCAGCCCCTGGTGAAACGCATTTTCACTGGTCACAAGTGGGGAATGTATGTATATATATGTATGTATATGTATATGTATATATATATATATATATGTGGCCAAGGCACTTAAAATCACCCCCTCCACTCTGCCTGGCATCCTTAGGCTTCTGGGAAGGTGGAGAAAATGAATCGCACCCTCAAGAGAGTCCTGACGGAACTGTGCCTGGAGACTGGAGAGGACTGGGTGAAGAACCTCCCATTAGGACTTCTTGGAGTCCGCATGACACCTGGGGAGAACATTAAGCTGGGCCCCTTTGACCTTCTGCGTGGGAGGCCCTTCCTCACCTCAGACATTCTCGTAGACCCAGAACAGCATTGGGTCGCTCAGTTTCCCACACAGCTCAGGGCAATGCAGAAGGCCCTTCCTGAACACGCAAACGAGCATCTCCCTAAACCTGCAGGTGCTCGTACTCAGGTTGCCTCCCCTGTCAATCCAGGGGACATGGTGTACTTGAAATCTTGGAAACCTCAATTTGCTGGCCCTCTGGGTATAAAGTGGAAAGGACCATACAAGGTCATTCTGACTGCTCCAACGTCAGTCACACTGGAAGGATTCCTCAGCTGGACGCATATTTCTAGGATTAAAAATGCTGCTTCTGTTACCTCTCCTTCGGATATTTCAGAATATTCCTGTAAACCCACAGAAGACCTGAAGCTCCTCTTCCTCAGGACCCTTGAAAACACTCTGGAGAAAGAAGGGTGAAATTGTCTGTGTCCTTCTTTCTCTCACTATAATCTCCTTCCTTCCTTTTTCCCACTCCAAGGATCAGAACTTTAATCCTAGAATTTTCTCTACTTTCTTGATGCGATTCTCTGGCCCCTGCCAGTAGTTAACTCCTTAGCCTTTCATCTAGGGAGCTCCGTGGGCAGTGGGGGCGTTCAGGATTGTTGGGTGGGCCATCAGCATCCTCAGGGCAGCCCACAGATAGGACCTGATGCGTTGTTTGCAAAAGCCCCATTCCCAAATGTCTCCATCTCCACTCTGGATGGCCCCCCACTTTTAACCTGCTTGTGAGATTTGTTTCCTCCAGACTCCAAGCTACAAACTTCCAGCTAACTGACTTGGACACTCAACATCCCCTAGATTTGCTGCTGCCATCTTCAGATCTCGCACTTCCCCTCCCGGCCCGAACCCCCATTGAGCATAGGGCCAGTTCTACAGCCCTTGTCAAACTTGAAGCAGCTCCAGAGGATGAGCCCTCCACCCCTTTGCCCAAATGAATTTGTGGTGATTGTGTGAGGGGGGAAAATGATGTTAATAAGGACTCTGTCCCCTGATCTTTGTGGAGGGAGGGCCACCTGGCCTGGGGAAATTCCTAAAAATGATCCCCATAGTCCTACCTAGTTCCCATGGGAATCTCCCACTTCCCAATTGTTCTGGGAATCACTTTGGTCTGGGAAACAATCATCACCCTTTATTAATTTGGAAATTAGCTTCTAATTGCTCCCTAGCCCCAAACCATAGAAGGCTAATAAAAAAACAAGATTCTGTACCCACACCTTGTTAATTCCTAATCAAGAAGCAGCCCACTGAGGAAATAGTTTCTCAATGAATAAACCTTTTTTTTTTTTTTTTTTGCCAAAAACCCTTACTTGGATAGGGATCAGGACTTCGAATTCTTTTGCAAAAACCTGCAACACTGGCCTGGGGACCCCATTGCTGTTAGGGTGTCTCTCACCCCTCATTTCTTACCCATCAACATGATGATATGTATTCCTAGCAATATTTTGGGTAGCAAAGAACTGGAAACAAAGAGCGTGTGGTTGATTGTAAAATGGATGAATTAATCCTGGGCAGTAAAGGAAGGGATAAGTATTTATTACCTCTTTATTATGTTATAGGCACTTTGCTAAACGTTTTTCAAATATCATCTCATTGCAGTGTCAAAACAACTCTTGATGTAGATGCTATCATAATCTCTATTTTAGGGATGTGGAAAGCAAAATAGTCAAAGTTGAGCTTACTTGAATTGGATCTCATTCAACCAGGTAGTGTTTGAGGCCACATTTGATTTCAGCTTTTCCTGACTCTGGCTGTTAGCTGACACATACAACAGATAAAACACTGGGCATGGAATCAGGAAGACTCATCTGTGTGACATTGACTTTAGTTACCCTTTCTTAAAAATTAGGATGCTGTACCATATGAGCTCTGACTTCTCTTGCAGCCCTCCATCTTATAAAACTCTCCACGATCCTTCAGACTAAATTCCCACATCCCCCCCCATCACTCAACCCCTCACTGTAGTTGAATAAGTCAGGGTACTCTAATGCTTTCCCTTGGGACAGCTCCCAACTAGAAGTCTGGGTCTTTCTGGACCTGCCCCTCCCACTCAGGACAGAGTGTCCACTCCACTCCTGACTGCCTGCACCTCAAAATAACAAGGGATGAAAAGCAAAGGTCAGATAAGAACCATTGGCGACCATTTCCCTCCATCTGAAACAGCCTCGAGATCGTGAGGCCAGGTGATTTTTGACATGTGAGCCTCGGTGGGTGCTGGTCTGTTCTCTTAGAATCTCTGTCCCCACCCAATTTCTACTCCTGGCAAGGCCCCCTGGGGTGCTCTGGGAACAGGAGCTGAGCAGAGTGAATGGTCAGTGACATCAGCACCCAGCTTTGTGAGTAGAAGCTGCCCCAGCATAGTGACCCCCAACCTCCTCCCCTAGTCCAGTGGCGCCCCCCCTCTATGTTCTCTCATCCGTTGGTTCCATATCCCTACTTCCCACCCCCACCCCACCCCTATTCCTGCTCCCTGCTGGGCTCATTTGATCCTCCTCCTCCTCCCTGTCTTCCCAATGGAACCCCAGAATTTTCTCCTGTTATTGGTGGCTTTATCGCACTACAACCATTCTGGGTGCCCCAAAGGCAGAGAGGAGGACCCAGAACTGGCCACATGACCCCATTCTCAATGCATCCCTCTGTCCCCTTAATCAAACCAGATTTAGTCTTATGTTCACATCCCCAAGGCCTCATATGTTCTGTCATTATATTCATATTTTGGGGAAATATATTTTTTTCCATGTTAACAAGGACGTGTGTAGTCTATATATTCACTGATAGGAGTTCATATATATTCTCTAGGTGGCTCAGTGGATAGAGTGTCTGTGTCTGACCTGAATTAAATGCCCTCAAATATTCTCCTAGGCTTTGTGACTATGGGCTACTTATCTCTCCATTGGATGAATATTCATCAATTTTTGTTAATTTATAGATGAGCATTTGCATATTCTTTCTCTAATCTTATGAGTCCTCATATATTTCTCTGTGTATTCATACACACGAATACTCATATATTATTAATATCTGTACCTGTTCTCTCTATTTTTATGCATTTGTTTATTGTTTTAAATAGTCACATGAGAGTATTCCTATATTCTCTCTTGACATATGAGTATTAATATGTTTTCTCTCTATTTTCATTCATGTGTCCTTATAAATTCTTTAGAATTTTATGCTTGAGTACTCACATATTCTCTGCACATACATTCATATATATGAGAACTTAAACATTCTCTCACAAGATGAGCAGCAGTGGAGGTTTAAACAATGTGCAGGCAGAAAGCCAGTTAAGCGAAGTCTTCCCAAGGGCATTAAAGGATGGATCTTGAAGATGACAAAAAGAAGACAGAAGGGTCAAGCTGTGACCGGAATTCTGGACACCCTACAGGATCCACTGTCCCTGGGAACTTTTCTTTGGGATAGGAAGCTCTTAAATTCTTGAGTTTGATTTTTCGACTCAACAATGGATTATGTACCTATTCTGTGCCCTGGGGGGGGGCACTAAAACAGATAGCAGTTTCTGTGCTCTAGGAATTCCAATTCCCCCAAAACATTCACCTCTAGCCTTTGTCCCTGAGATAGCCCAGACAATAAAATTCAAGACAGCCAAGGTGTTTGTAATTTCGAGAGCGTTTATTTACCGGCTGGGATGGACCTCTCTGTAGAGTTCTGTCTCAAACAGAAGTAGGGACAGCTTTAGAAGCATTCTTGTTCAGCCTTGCTGTTACATTTGACGTTAAACAGTGACTCGTCTTTCTGCTTACAGAGGGAAAAATAGGGGCTTACAGGATGTCAGGAGAATGCACAATGGCAGATGTTTGA
Organism: Sarcophilus harrisii; assembly: GCF_902635505.1. Lineage (NCBI taxonomy): Eukaryota > Metazoa > Chordata > Mammalia > Dasyuromorphia > Dasyuridae > Sarcophilus > Sarcophilus harrisii. The sequence goes on along the minus strand of NC_045432.1, from coordinate 11,846,815 downwards.
CATAGATTCTTTGGAACAGATCAGGATTATTGAACATTGTTAGGCAACCGTCTTTATGGAATAGATTCTCCTCGGAGCACAGCCGAGCAAGCACTTTGTAGAGCAAACCACTTCCTTTAATCTAGATGAGCAAACATTCCTCTTCGAGCCTGAGGCCCTTGTGGAGGAGGCGAGGGGAGGCCAATCCTTTGTCTATTTCAGTCCCCAGGCTACCCCAAAGTAGGAGCTAAAATTCTCTTCCTGCTTCCTATTGCAGTCCCTTCTTCTTGAAGTGGAGTCTATGTTTTGGGAGTCCGTAGTCTCATGGCCCATTAGCAAAAATTCTCCTACCAGCAACCTCTAGCACTTTATAGAGATAAAGTTATCATTCCCAAGAAATGAACCAAGTGCTATGAGGCTGAGATATGCACATGAGCTACTGTGACCCTGTGATTTTCTTTGCAGAATCTGTTCCTGGTAAAGTAGACATAGTACCACTGGGTGGGTTAATCTATGAGAAGGGAAGATATGGGAACCAGGGGTGTTCTCAGCAGGATCTAATTGAAATCCGTCCTCAGATCTTTAATTCATTTATATCTTTATTTTCAAAAACTTACATTATTTTTATGGTTCCTATTTTCCCCATCACATTAATTTTGGAATCCATTGCTCATACTTCCCTTGTAACAGGGATTTTCCAAAAAAAAGAAGATATAACACAGATCACCTCATTTCAGTTCCCAGAGCTCCTGCCGTTTATAGTTCTCTAATGTAGTCATATATATTATTCTAATGTACTCAGTGGGTAATATGGGCTTATTTGAGCTCAGGGCTTTCCTTCTAGTAGACCCTGAGTGCTATAAGGTCTGAGACTTTCTTCTGTACCCTCTATACTTCCCCCAGCATCTGGAATGACACTTCCAAATGGTACAGGCTCAAGTCAATGTTTGTAGAACTCCATCCACTCTGAAAAACAATGGAACCAAAATCTCTGGGGCATGTCCCGAACAGTGACCCCGATTTCAGCAAAATTTGTTCGAGTCTCTTTCATCTTTCAGTATCTTGTCATCCTCTTTCATAAATGTAAATATATAAATATATACATCCTCACATATATCCCTATAGAGACAATACAGAATGACTTATCTATGAGGAGACATGCCCCAGTCTTCCAACATGCTTTTACATGAAATTTTAAAATGAGAGTGGTATTCTAAACTTCTTTTTGCCTCTGACTGCCAGATCCTTCCCCTTAGTAAAATAGTCAGATGTTTCCTTAGGTACTTTAGAGGTTCCTTTGTGTGCCCTCATTGTTTTTTTCAAAGCTTTTTCTTTTCAAAATATAAGCATAGAGAATTTTCAACATTCATTCACTCCTGAAAATTTTTTGTTCCAAATTTTTTTCTCCCTGCCTTCCCCCACTCCCTTAGATGCAAAGCAATCCAATATATGTTAAACATGCGCAATTCATCCATATACATTTTTTTTATTCTAGCTTTTTATTTACAAGATCTATGCATGGGTAATTTTTCAGCATTGACAATTGCAAAACCTTTTGTGACAATTTTTTCCCTCCTTCCCCCCACCTCTCCCCCATACGTCATATATATATTTCCACAATTATGCTGCAGAAGAAAAATCAGATCAAAAAGGGGAAAATGAGAAAGAAAACAAAAAGCAAACAATTGTGTTTCCTGATCGAAAAAATGCTCTGTATCAGTTAAATTCTATATAAAATGAGATTGTACCCAGGATGTGTGTCTACATACGTGTTGCCCATTTTTCAATGCCCGTTTCCTTTTTAATCATTAGTAACAGACTAGAAATTGTTGAAGTTGAAATGGTTTTTATTATAGGCCACACTTCCTTCTGTCTTCCTTTATGGGCATACTAACGTTAGTCATTTAACTAATCGATCAGTGGCTTATGTGTCTAGCCACTGAGACTTCTGATGAAAGAATTGTGGTGACAAAGTTCTCCTATATTTGTGGCATCATTTTTACAGACAATTTGATTTGGCTTATGGCCTCATTTTCCTCTTCTTCAGACAGTTTGCAGAAGGGAGATGATCTTCGTGACATACTTGAGGCTGATCTCCACAGGTGGGGGAGGAATCCTTCTCCTTCTGGGTGGCAGAATCCGACAGACCTAGAGAGAGGGAGGTTGGAGGGGGAAAAGGAGAAAGGAAAGGGCCCATGAGCTCTGGTGGGGGTGGATTCCAGCTCCCTTCCCCCACTCTGACTCCCCCAGCCCAAGCTGGTCCCTTTGCTCTGCCCACAACTCCATTTCTGTTCTGTCAATAATTTCCACCTTTTCCATCCTCAAAAGCCCAACTCGGATACAGTCTACCTCCAACAAGCCTCATTCTGATCCCTGTCACAGACCTTCCTCCTCTGGCCAACTCTTTGCCACATTGTCAACGGCCACTCGTCCTCCAGTAGACCAGGAGTTCTCTGAGGGCTGGAACCGGGACCTTGCCTAAACTATCACCTCCAAGGCCCAGGAAAATGTTCAAGTAGGGGCCCTGAGTGAAGCAGTTAGGGGATCATGACCCTTATTTCACAAATGGAAAAACACATGCAGGGAAGTCATGGGATTGGCTCACTGGATTAGCTCCCTACTAACTGTGGATCCAAACTATCCCAAAACCCAGGACAGAGCTGTTCTGTCCTTTTAATCTCTGGGTCATAACTAACAACTCCCAGAGCCCCAGCTCTATTAGGAACCTGTCTTATTTAAATCTCAGTAAAGGTGACAACCTGTTTGGGGTGGGGAGGGGAATGGCTTCCATGGAAGTCAAGGCCAAGATGGAAGCCAGCCACCCTGAAAGACAAGAGACCAGGAGGCCAGGGCTGGATCTGCCCCTTCCTGCTGTGTGATCTTGAGCATGTCCCAGCCCTCCTCTTGGCTTCAGTTTCCCTTTTTCTCACATGAGGAGGGTGGCGACATCTGAACCTTCCATCCGATCCAGATCTACAAAGCCCATTCGGATTCCACCCCCACCCGGCTCCCTCACTGAACAATTGGCTCCAGATGAGATAATTGTGGTGATCTAATGCTTGCCCTTGGAGCAGCCCCTCACCGGTGATTTATGCTGTTGACCATCCGAAAGCCTGGAATAAAGACCTTTCGGGTCTTTCCTTTCAGGTCAGAGGAGCCCCATCTCCCAATCCCTCACCCAACCATGCACTCTCCGAGCCTAAGGGTTCAAACATCGAAGGTCTGGTTAATTGAGGACTATTTTCCTACCCTTGGCGCAGGTCCCGGGTTCCCAGGTGATGTATTTCGTGGCCGATTGTGGCCCCTGATCGGGCGCTTGAGCCTCCTGTGGGAGTGGGGCCGTTTCATTGGCATCTTTGCCACTCCGATATCTACTTCCAGCCCTCGGGGGTCCTCACCTAGCCACCGGCCCAGCAGAACAGCGTCAGAGTGAGACCGATCCCTAAGTGCGAGCTGACGGCCAGTGATATCAACGCCCACCTTTGTGAGGGAAGAATCCACCTCCAGCCAATCCTGCTCTTCTCTCCACTGACGAATCAACACTAGGTGAAAGGTCAGCTCCCTCCACCCCCTCCCCGAGAACTAGTGGCCCGAGCTGCCCGCAGGTTGATCATTCTCCCCCCCCCCAGTCGTTCGGTCATTCCCAGAACTAGAATGGGAAGGAGGGAGGAAGGAACCTAAGGACCTCAATAGATGCCCAACTACCCTCAGCTACTTCCACTATTACACTAATAGAAACCACGTGGCTTTGTATGTTCTAAATCATGAGTGCTCTGACATCTTCTCGGTATATTCGTAGAAATATAATATATGAGTATATTCCCTCTCTGTATTAATGGTTTTGAGTAATCATTTATTCTCTCTAATCATTATATAAAAGATTCCATATTTCATTCATATATATTTGCTATACTGGAGTTCTTAGATAAAGAAAATGAATGTGTGTATGTGAATCTATAGAGAATATGTGACAACACAAGCAATATAGAAAATATACTCATAGAATTATGCATGTTCTTTGTATATATTCGTAATGAGTATTCATAGATTTTCTATATTCATTTTATGGTTCATCTCCACTTGGGGACCGATTGGGGTTAATGTTTCCCGGCCATTTGTCTCCCATGCTCCAAAGCCTAAGTCTTCTTGGCTTCGTGTCAGTCCTCTGGCTCCTCTCTCTTCTCAGATATCCACTCCCAAGTCTTTGGGGTCTTCAGGCAGCCACCAGGCAAGGAGAACTGAGTCTGTGCAAGGGCCCGGTGATGTCAGCACCCATCTAGGTGAAGCAGACGTCTTCCAACACCCCCCCACCGCCCCGCCCTCCACTGGTCCCCACTAGACATTCCACGCTCTCCTCTCCCTGCATCCAGCCTCCCCCCTACTGCCTTTTAGGCTCATCTCCCCTTCCCTCACTCCCGCTCATTCGGTTTTCCTTCTCCCAAAGACCTTCTCCCATTCATTTCTCCTTTCATTTCCCCTCGCCCCCTCCCCCGGTGGCTACAAATGGCATGAGCTTCCAGCTCGGGTTCCTGACTGTTGTCACTTTGGGAGCCGGGCAGGGACAGGGTACCCCAGGGACCAGGACTGATGCCCGGTGACCCCCTGCTGTCTGTGCAAACGGTCCTCTGTCCTCCTCCTCAAAACCCTGGAGCTTTCTGTATTTTCATCTTTGAGTACTCAGAGATTTCCTCTGTATATACCTGTATGGGAATAATCTTCCACTTTTTCATTCTCTACTTCTTTCTATGAGCACTGAATGATTTTTTACAATCCCATAGGTGGAATATATTACATATATGACTATACATTCCTAAATAGAACAAAGAAGGCCTCCATTTGATATATGTGTAATATGTATTCATCTATAAATTGCTCATATATGACTGCGGTCTTAGGTAAAGAGTAAGCAATTCTTCATGCAAATGAATAGATAATGTATGCCAACTCATACCTAAAAGTCAGAGAATAGATTCATATCTATTTTTATATGTTCATATGTTAGGCCCTGGATAGCAGGTCATAATCCCCTCCCTGTGTTGGACCTTTTGTCTCCCTACCCATGTACATGTATTGATTAATGCTTTTTTACATTTATTTAATGAATGACAAATACAGTGTCCTCACAAACATTGGTAATTATTCTCTCAATTCCTATGTATTTGGGTACTCACTCATTCACACACTATTTATCTCTCTTTTCATATAAATATGTGTATATATACTTACATTCTTTTGCTATATTCACCTCTAAAAGTACTCTCCTAAAAGTTTTTTATGGCTTCTCTTCCTGTCAAAGAATATATGAAGATTCTTGTATCAAGAAGATATCAGTACTCCTCTATGGTAGCATAGACAAAGAATAGCAGTATTCGTACCTATACAAATAGGAAGTGAATGAGTACTCACAAATAATGTACTCTTATATGAATGTAGAAAGACTGTATAAGTGATCATTTTTGCAAACTTATAGAAAGAATACACAAATAATTTAATATTTGAGTAACAAGAGTCCAGATTGTTCATATATGACTGTAGAGAACATATAGGGGAACCCCACATATATTGATTAATGCATACAAAGATATGAGTACTAAAATATGAACAGCAAAGGAGTATGGAAGAATATTGATACATAGGAATACATAAATAGAGCATATTGATTCTTAGCTATACAGTGAGAGGAGGTGAGTACTCATACATGTCAAAAGAAACCTGAAAGATAGAAATACTCTTCTATGAGAAGATGTATCCAGATTTTCCACAATGTTTTCCATGAGATTTTCCTTGGGAGCTAAGTTTCTCAATCTTTTTTGCCTTTTTCTGCCTGAGATACCCACTTCTCAAGTAAATTAGATATTTGTGAAGGGACTCCTAATATATTCTCTTATATTCTCACCAAGATTACTAATTGATATCTATTATAAATTTTAAAATAAAATGATTATATTCAGAGTACATGAGAATGAGTGTATACTTGTGAAGACCAAGTTAGCACCCTGGATACCTTAGAATCAGCCGGAGTCACGATCAGCAAAAGTCCTTGGTCTTTATTCTTGGCCTTTAGGGGTAAAAGTGAAGGAAATGGACACAGCATCTCCACGACCTTCCTTCTCCTCATCTACCACCAAAGTGACTCTGGCTTGTCTTACTCCACCCCCTAATCCCTCCACAATTCTCAGTATACACCAAAAGATGGAACCACCACAGAATAGTAGGAAGGGCCATTTTCCAAGCCTATGCTAATAGAGTTTCAGCCCTTTACATATAATTTTAGGAGTATATGTGGTTTAGTAATCTTTTGTGTGTGTGTGTTTATTTTTTTCTGTCAGGATTTCTTTCTTTTTTTATTCTTTCTTTATACATGGGTAATTTTACCACATTGACAATTGCCAAACCTTTTGTTCCAATTTTTCCCCTCCTCCCCATCCCCTTCCCCCGATGGCAGGTTGACCAATACATGTTAAGTATGTTAAAGTATAAATTAAATGCAATATAAACATACATGTCCTAACAGTTATTTTGCTGTACAAAAAGTCAGAGTTTGAAATAAGGTACAATTAGCCTGTGAAGGAAATCAAAAATGCAGGTGGACAAAAATAGAGGGATTGGGAATTCTATGTAGTGGTTCTTAGTCATCTCCCAGAGTTCTTTCCCTGGGCGTAGCTGGTTCAGTTCATTACTGCTCCATTGGAACTGATTTGGTTGATCTCATTGCTGAAGAGGGCCACGTCCATCAGAATTGATCATCATATAGTATTGTTATTGAAGTATAATGATCTCCTGGTCCTGCTCATTTCCCTCAGCATCAGTTCATGTAAATATCTCCAGGCCTTTCCGAAATCCTCCTGCTGGTCATTTCTTACAGAACAGAAATATTCCATAACATTCATATACCACACTTTACTCAGCCATTCTCCAGTTGATGGGCATCCAGTCATTTTCCAACATCTAGCCACTACAAAGAAGGGTGCCACAAACATTCTTGCACATACAGGTCCCTTTCCCTTCTTTAGTATCTCTTTGGGGTATAAGCCCAGTAGTAGCACTGCTGGATCAAAGGGTATGCACAGTTTGATAACTTTTTGAGCATAGTTCCAAATCGCTCTCCAGAATGGCTGGATGTGTTCACAATTCCACCAACAATGTATTAGTGTCCCTGTTTTCCCACATCCCCTCCAACATTCTGCATTATCTTTCCCTGTCATTCTGGCCAATCTGACAGGTGTGGGTAGTGGTATCTCAGAGTTGTCTTAATTTGCATTTCTCTGATTAATAATGTCTGTCAGAATTTCCATTCTGCCTCTTGTTGAATCATTGTCACCATGTTGGAATAACTCATACTGGAAGGCAGAAACAAGGCAGAAAACCTTTCTTTGACTATCACCTCCAAGCCCCAGGAAAATGTTCAAGTAGAGCTCTGAGAGAAGCAGCTGGGGCTCATCCTCTTTATGTTACAAATGGAAGAAACTCATTCAGGGAAGGCATGGGATTTGCCAAGGGTCACTGCTTAAAGTCTATCCCAGACTGGCCAGAAGCTTGGGGCGGGGCTTGGTTTACTTTTTATTTCATTCCACAGTCATAACTGAAGACTCCCAGAACCACCAGCTCTATGGGGAACCTGTTCACCAGTTTATGGGGACTGCCTTCCTAGGGACCTGCCCTGCTCTTGGCCTCAGTCACCCTTTCTCTCAAATGAGAAGGCTGGACCACATGAACTCTAGGTCTCTTTTAGTCCTAAATACTGTTCAAACCTACAAATCCATTCAGACTCTAGCCTCACATCCAACCCTCTGCCCCAGTGTTAGCAAACTAGCATCCAGCCCTCCAAGTGAGAACCCCTGGAGACAGCCCACATTAATCAAGTTCTGCCTTTATTCTAGCCCTAAAGAATGGAATAAAACCCACTGTTCTGGGAGAACTGCTTCCTGTACCTGCTTCCTGAAGAAGAGTTACAGTGCCCCCATAGCTCACAGGGACTTTCAGACCTCAGAGCACAGTGCAAGGCCAAGGTCTGGAAGGAAACAAGTTGGGGACCATTTTCGCACCATGAACAGGAGTCCTGGTCTATGGGGTTTATGTTTCCTGATCCTTTGTCTCCCATGCTCAGGAACCTCAGGTGGACTTTGGGCTCCTCCTTTGGCATCTCTCTCACATATCCACTCCCAGTCCTCAGGCTCCTCAGAGAGCCATCAGCTTAGGGGAGCTGAGTCTGGAAATAGTGAGGCCCCTACTGAGCAAAAGTGACTGATGATAAAAGCACTCACCTTGTTGAGGCAGAAGTCTCCCACCCCTCAACCCCATCTCTCTCTCTACTTGACCCCACTTCTTTCTCTTCATTAAGCTTCCCTTTCCATACACACTTTCAGCTCGTTTGCCCCGCCCCTCCTTCTGCTCATTTTTCTTCTTTGGCCAAGACTTTGCCACCATTACCACGTTGGGCATGAACAAGACACAACTTTTATTGCACTAGACAGAGTTCTCTGAGGACAGGAAATAGGAAACTTGCATAGTCTAATACCTCTAAGCCCCAGGGAAATGTTCAAAAATGAAGGGACTCAGGCGGGGGTGTCATCCCCCTTATTTACAATTGGAGGAAACTCATTCAGGGAAGGCACTGGATTTTCTCAGGCTCCTGCTGGTGAATATGTATCCCAGGCTGGCCCAAAGTTGGGTAGGGGATGTTGTTTGGTTCTTCCTTTCACCCCACAGTCCTACCTGAAGATTCCCAGAACCCCCAGTGTTATGGGGAACCTGCAAATTTGCTTCTGGGCAAAAGTGACCAATGATAAAAGCACTCACCTTGTTGAGGCAGAAGTCTCCCAACCCTCAACCCCATCCCTCTCTCCACTGGCAGCACCTTCCCAGGGACCTTTAGACTATGAAACTTGGCTGTCAGAGGAGGAAGAGACAAAGATGTCTCTGGCTGACTAGAGACACCGGGACTGAAGGCCTGGATCTGCCCCTTCCTATCTGTGTGATCTTGGCCTCAGTTTCCCATTTTCTCACAGGAGAATCTTGGACCAGAGGAGCTCTGAGGTCTCTGGCAGCCCTCCTTCCTACTCAGACCTAAAAGTCCATTCAGACTCCACTCCCCAATCCCTCCTGACCGGGCTTTAGAAAACTCTCCTAGTCTAATAGTCTGAGAGCAGCCCCCAACCTGGAAGTTCTGTTTGTGATCTAACCCTAAAGCCAGAATAAAACCCATGCATCTTTCTGGACCTGCCTCCAGTGCCAGAGGTGCTCCCACCCACACCTGAACTGCCACCCATGGAGTTGGAAGAGAAGGTTTGAAGGTCTGTTGGGTGCCAGGTTTCACCTTTTCCCTATGTTTGGCACCTATACAGGAATCATGGGGTTTGTGTCTTTTAGCTCCTTATGCTGAGGAACCTGGTCCTGGGTACAAGAGACTTTGGGCTGTCCCCTGGCATTTCTCACCCCTCAGATATTCACTCTCAGCCTTCAGGTCCATAGGGAGCCATCAACCTAGGGGAGCTGAGCCAGGTCACTGGGTACCCTACACTGAGTGTCAGTGCCCAGTGATGTCATTGCTCACCTTCCTAAGGCAGGAGACCCCTCTCTCCAAGACCAACCTTCCCTCCTCTGGTCCTCAGCAGGCATCCCATTCACTCCCTCTCTACAGTCAGCATCCCTCCCCCAAACTCTCTCTGCTGATTATCTCTACTCCCCCACCCCCAGCTGCTGCAACTGGCCAGAGCAGCCAAGCAGCTTTCTATGCCTACCAGGCTGCCCAGTCTGCATGTCCTCTTTCTGTCTGTCTGACCTTCTGTTCCTCCATCACTAAAACAACTTATTGGCTTTATATATTCTTATCAATGAATATTGAAATATTTTTCTTTATATGCTTATAAGTGAGTATACTAACATTCTCTCTCAAATCCTGTTTATGATTACTCAGTTATTCTTTGTATAACCATATATAAAAATTCATAGATTTCATTCATTGATGTTCTACATGTTCATATATGAATCCTATCTTAATAAAGTAACAGATACATTTATGCATAGAGAATAATACAACACATCAGTACTCACATCTTCATATTCTTTATATTTTCCTAAACAAAAGTATCCAAATGCCCTCTGCTTATATTTATATTTATGTGTTCATATATACATATTCATATGTATGAGTACCATACATTTTCACTTTATTCATCTATAGGAATATTCGTGTAATCTTTTTCATGTACATATGTCTATATATGTGCTTATATTCTCTTGCTATATTAATTCCTAAAAGTTCTCTCCTGAAAGTATTCTACTTCTTCTCTATTCATTAAAGAACATATGAAGAAAGAGTCCATGTGTACACACAGAGGATATCAGTAGTCCTATGAAATAATATTGACAAATAATAAGGGAACCTGTACCTCTACAAATATGACCTGAATGAGTGATATACTCTTCTAGCCATATAGAAAGACTGTATAATTGCTCCTAACATGCAAACATAAAGAGAAAAAACATGAATAATCATATATATATATATATATATATATATAGTCATGAGACCAGAATGCGCAAGTATATGTGAATATAGAGAAATTATGAGGAAAACCACATATATTGATTTATGTATACAAAGATTCATGAGTACTAAAATATGAATAGTAAAGAAGTACGGAAGAGTATTGATACATAGGAATACATAAAAAGAATATATTAGGATAACTATAGGGATAAATAAGAGAAGAAGTGAGTACTCATACATGTCAAAATATACATGGATGATAGGAATGCTCTTCTATGAGGAGATATATCCAAATCTTCCATCATCATTTTCCATAAGATTTCCTTATTTAGTTAAGGCTCTCAGCCTTTTTCTCTTTCTCCAATGTCGCCACCGTCAAGTCAATCAGGTATTTCTGAAGACATTGGTGAGATCCATTTTTCATCTCTGGAGATTAGAGGCCTTCCCCTTTTTCCTTAGTGGACAGAGCCCCACTGGCTTGCTCAGAGTATAAAAGGACTCAAGGGTTTATTCTGGCATGCTTTCCCATCCTGATTCTCAGAACCCCCTTCTGCAGCCCTGGTAAGTCTCTGCCCAGCTGAACATTTTCCCCTAAGTTCTGGTGAAAATCTACACCTTTCTTGCCATCGTTAAGAGCCCAAATGCCCAACAATTTACCTCTTATCCCAAACAGGTCTTGACCCCCGCCTCTGCAAGGCTTGCCTCCCTTGGTCAAAGCTTTTCCACACTAGGCCATTGGGGATCTGCAAGACACAATTTTGCCTTCACTAACTGGAAGTTCTCTATGGAGAGGAAACAGGGACCTTGCCTAGGGGAACACCTCCAAGCCCTAGAGAAATGTTCAAGTAGGGCTCTAAGTGAAGGAGTTGGGGGTCATTCCCCCTTGTTTCCAAATGGAAGAAACTCATTCAGGAAAGGCATGGGATTTTCTCAGGCTCATGCTGCTAATTATGTTTCCCAGGCTGGCCCCAATTTTTTTTTATTATTATAACTTTTTATTGACAGAATATATGCCTGGTTAATTTTTTACAACATTATCCCTTGCACTCACTTCTGTTCTGACTTTTCCCTTTCCTCCTTCCACCCCCTCCCCTAGATGGCAGGCAGTCTTATACATGTTAAATATGCTATAGTATATCCTAGATACAATATATGTGGGCAGAACTATACAGTTCTCTTGTTGCACAGGAAGAATTGGATTCAGAAGGTAAAAATAACCTGGGAAGAAAAACAAAAATGCAAAGCGTTTACACTCATTTCCCAGTGTTCTTTCTTTGGGTGTAGCTGCTTCTGTCCATCATCGATCAATTGGGACTGAATCAGATCTTCTCTTTGTTGAAGAAATCCACTCCATCAGAATACATCCTCATATGGATGTATTGTTGTTGAAGTGTATAATGATCTCCTGGTTCTGCTCATTTCACTCAGCATCAGTTCATGTAAGTCTCTCCAAGCCTCTTTGTATTCATCCTGCTGGTCATTTCTTACAGAACAATAATATTCCATAACATTCATATACCACAATTTACCCAACCATTCTCCAATTGAAGGGCATCCATTCATTTTCCTATTTCTAGCCACTACAAACAGGGCTGCCACAAACATTTTGGCATAAGCAGGTCCCTTTCCCTTCTTTATGATCTCTTTGGGATATAAGCCCAGTAGTAACACTGCTGGATCAAAGGGTATGCACAGTTTGATAACTTTTTGGGCACAATTCCAGATTGTTCTCCAGAATGGTTGGATTCGTTCACAACTCCACCAACAATACATCAGTGTCCTTGTTTTCCCGCATCCCCTCCAACATTCATCATTATTTTTTCCTGTCATCTTAGCCAATCTGACAGGTGTGTAGTGGTATCTCAGAGTTGTCTTAATTTGCATTTAGTGATTTGGAACACTTTCATATAGTGGAAATAGTTTCAATTTCATCATCTGAAAATTGTCTGTTCATATCCTTTGACCATTTATCAATCGGAGAATGGCTTGATTTCTTATAAATTAGAGTCAATTCTCTATATATTTTGGAAATGAGGCCTTTATCAGAACCTTTAACTGTAAAAATGTTTTCCCAGTTTATTGCTTCCCTTCTAATCTTGTTTGTACTAGTTTTGTTTGTACAAAGGCTTTTTAATTTGATACAATCAAAATTTTCTATTTTGTGATCAATAATGATCTCTAATTCTTCTTTGGTCACAAATTCCTTCCTCCTCTACAAGTCTGAAAGATAAACTACCCTATGTTCCTCTAATTTATTTATAATCTCGTTCTTTATGCCTAAATCATGGACCCATTTTGATCTTATCTTTGTGTATGGTGTTAAGTGTGCAGGCTGGCCCAAATTTTGGGGAGGGGATGTTGGTTTGTTTTTAAGCACAGTCCCACTTAAAGACTCCTAGAAACCACATCTCTATGAGGAACCTGCCCACTTTCTTCTGGGGAGCTCTTTCCCAGGGACTTTAGACTATGAAGCTTGGCTTCCAGAGGAGAGACAAAGATGGAAGCCAGCTAGCCTGGCAAGGAAGAGAAATTGGGCTTCCAGGCTTGAATCTTCCCCTTTCTGCCTCTGTGATCTTGGCCATGTCCTTGCCTTCCCCGTCCACAGTTTCCATTTTTTTTTTCATATGAGGAGCTTGGACCAGAGGAACTCTGAGGTCTCTTGTAGCCCTACAGCCTAGCCAGACCTACCAATCCAATCAGACCTCTTTCCTATATCCTGAGTGCATATTCATTCCCCCCAACCACAACCCTTAGCTGGGAAACCCCTGTTAGCCTAACACTTCCTCTTGGGTCAGCCCTGATTCAGCCAGTTCTGCCCCTATTCTAAACCTAAAGACCAAAATGAGGTCCATGATTCTTCCTAGACTTGCCTCCTAAACCAGAGCTTTTTCCTCTTCCCCCCTCCCATCTCACAGGGATAGTCATATCTCAAAGCCCTGGGGGCTGGAAGGCAAAGCTCTGATAGAGACCATCTAGGGATCATTTCTCCACCATAAACAGGATCACTGGGGTCTGGGGCTTGCGATCTCTGACCATGTTTCTCCCATGCTCAGGAGCCTTAGGTGGGCTTTGGGCTCCTCCCCTGGCCTCTCTCGACTCTCAGATAATCAATCACTCCCTGCTCCCAGGGTCCTCAGGGAGCCACCAGCCATGGGGGATGGAGTATGGTCAAGTGGACTCCCTGCTGAGAGCCAGTGGTCTGTGCCCATCTTGACCAGACAGGAGTCTTTCTATATCAAACATCACTCCTCCATTCACTGGCCCTACCAGACATCCCTCTCACTCCCTTCCTTGCAGTCAGCCTCTGTCCTCCAAAATCTTTCAGGCTCATTCTTCCCTCCCCACTCCCTCTCCTGCTCATTTTTTCCTTCACTCAAAGACCTTATCCTGCACTTTTCCCCTCCTCCCCCTACATGTGCCTCAAACTGCCAGTGGGGGTCCTTGATTGTTGTCACTCCAGGAGCTGGACAGGGAAGGAATGGACCCCAGGGACCAGAACTGATTCGTGGCGGCCCCTGCTGTCTGTGTAGACAGCCTTTTGTCCCACTCCTCAAAATCCTGGGTTTTCAGTATTCTTATCCAAATCAGGTCAAATATTTCCTCTGTATATTCATGGAAGGGAGTAATCCTCCATTGTCCCTCTATTCCTCTTTATGAGTACAGAGTGACGCTCTTTATTACCCTATATATGGTAATGTATATATTTTTATTTATATATGTATATATACATATATAATCCTAAATAGAGCAAACAATGCCTATAGTGAATATATATATATATATATATATATATATATATATATATATATACTCTTCATTCATCTATGAGTATTCATACTTGACAGCAGGGTCTCTCTGTGGGAAAGTATAAATTCATCTTTCTGTAAATAAATAAATAATATATGACAACTCATAGATAAAAGGGCAGAGAATAAATTCATATGTATATTTGTGTATTTGGGTTCTTTCTCTTCCTTTCTATGTACATGTGCTGATTAATGTTTTCTATAATTCATTTATATGAATCATAAATACTATATCCTCATGAACGTTGGTAATCATTCATTGGTCATTATGTATATGTCATATACTTACCCATTCAACTATTGATATTTAGAACTGTCTATATTCTCTCTCTCCTGAAAATATTCTACTGTTTCTCTCACCATTATCTCTTCATGAAGACTGTCCATGTATACAGAATAGACAGAGAAAAAATTATCAACTGAATGAGTATTCACCAGTGATGTAATTCTTATAAGGAATATAGAAAGACCATATAAGTAAGTGCTTATATATGCAAACATAATGAGACAATACATAAATAATCATATCTATGAGTCACAAGAGACTACATTGCATACACACACACACACACACACACACACACACACATATATATATATATATATATGGCTATGAAGAACATATAGGGGAACCCACATATATTGGTTAACATATACAAAGATATATGAGTATTATAATAACAGCAAAGGAATATGGAAGAGTATTGATACATGGGCATACATAAAGAGAACATATGGATTCTCATCTATAGACATACAGTGAGAGAAGATGTAAGTACTCGTACATGTCAAAATACAGGTGGAAGATAAGAATGCTCTTCTATGACAAGATGTATCCAGATCCCAACATTCTTTTCCATGAGATTTTCCTAAGGAGCTAAAGTTCTCAGCCTGTTTTTCCTATCTGCTTGCACTCTCCTCTTCTCAAGTAAATCAAATATTTGTGAAGGGACTTGATACCTACCCTTGTATCCTCATCAAGGTTACTAATTACGAATTATTATCTGTTAAATTTTTTTAATAAAATGGTTGTACTTGAGGTATAGAAGAGTGAATACACAAAACTGTAGGAGTGTGTGTGTGTGTGTGTGTGTATGTGTCTGTGTGTTTCTTTCGGAATATCCATCTCACCTCTTGTTGGATCATTGCTACTGATGAGGGATGAAGGTACCAAAGAAGAGGTTAGGCAGGAATGAGTGAGGTTCAGTTCTCCTGAAGGTACCAAAGAAGAGGTTAGGCAGGAATGAGTGAGGTTCAGTTCTCCAAGGAGTGGGTTCGGGGGAAGGAATTTCACTAAACCCAAAGGCTATGGTAAAAAGCTTTATTGTTAAAGAAACACCAAGAGGGATTCTCTTGGCAGGCATATCATTCTCAAGAAAGAAGTGATCTGCAAAGAGTCATTTTCTGAAGACCCATTTTATGCATGAGTCTAAGGAAAGTCTCAAGTGTATGTGAAATCTTGCTGGGGTTGTGACTTCCTCTGAGATCCAAGAGGATGCAAAACCATTTGGGTTTGTAGCTCAAAGGAGAAATTTTGTTGGTGATTTTACATAACTTTACAGGGCTGTCTCAAATCAAACAGAATTTTACTCTCATCATCTCCCCCCTCAAGCAATAAGCACAAATTCTTTTGGGAAAAGGTTCGAAGGTCTCAGGTCTTCTATAGCTACTTCTTGCTGAAAAATGGCAGTAGAGCTGACCCTAACGGGGGGTTGTGCTTGAAGAAAAGAAACCAGATCTGAAAACAGCAGCTGCAGCATCCAGTGGATGTTGAGGTTGCCCATCAGTCATCTCATGATTCCCAGGTCACAAGAGAAGTTGGAAGTTTGCAGCTCGAAGCCAAGAGGAAACAAATCTCACAAGCAATCTGAAAATGCAGGGACCAAATATGAGCAAAAGGATAATAATCAAAAGAGGAGTTAGTATAGGGGCCAGTAGGGACCATATCCAGGAATTCCACCCAGGGGAGGACTGGGGAGGCGTGAGAAACTGCTCATGGATGTTTTGCATCCAGGCAACTTTCTGTACTGGAGTGGGATGGGGAACTTACTTTGCAGAGGAAAGCATATCCCTTTGGTGCACAGATAGTACTCTGAGGTCATATTTTGCAGTAGTCTCCTGGTTGCTCGGCCCCATGGATGAGTATCAAAGCTTTCTATCAATCGGAACATGAGTTTTCAGGGGCTTATGGAGGAGCTTTAAGGAAGGAGCTGTAGAAGCATTGTGAAGGAGCTTGCCAGGATAATCCCAGAATGGGTTCCCCACACTTACCCTCTGGGGAGGTGCATGATCATAGGTGCACCTGACCTGTGACCCACCTGTGCAACTGGTGCAAGTTGCCAAGGTGAAATTGCGGCAGGCCTGAGAGAGATCATTACTTGCTTGCACCCACAGTGTTGGTGGTGCAGGTCAGTGTCCCCACATCAGGGATATAAACCTGGCCATTATGGAAAACAGTGACATCCACTGTCTCTATAGTGTGGTGATATGTAGATGCGAGATCCTTCCCAGACAGGAAGCAGGGGATAGTAGGGTCAGAGTAGTTCCCTTGGGGGTTAGCTAGTACAAAGGAGGTGGCATCCAGGGAAGAGATAGTGACACGTGGGAATGGGACCTTTGCAAACCATGCATTAGGCTGCATCTGTGGGCCACCCTGGGGATGGTGATGGCACACCCAACAATCCTGGACACCCCCATTCCCTGCAGAGTTCCCTAGTCTGACTAGGAAGTTGTCACTCCAATGGCGAGGGCCCACAGAGTAAGACCAGGAAAGGTGTAGAGAGAGCATCAGGAGTAGAGTCCTCATGAGGAGGAAGGAAGATTATAGACAATGTCACCCTTCCTTCTCAGGATTTTTGGGAAAGAGAAACTTCAGGTCCTCTATGGGCTCACAGGAGTACTCTGGGGTATCTGAAGGAGAGGTAATAGAAGCAGCATTTTTAATCCTAGAAATAGAAGTCCAGCTGCGGGACCCTTCCAGTTTGACTGCCGTTGGAGTGGTCAGAATGACCCTGAATGGGCCTTCCACTTTACACCTAAAGGGTGGGATCCCTGGGGCTTCCAGGTTTTCAAATACACCATATCCCCTGGATTGACCGGGGATGGGATTTGAGCCTGAGCTGCCAAGGGCCTAGGGAGGTGCTCATTTGCATATTCAGAGAGCACCTTTTGAAATGCCCAGAGTTGAGTAGGGAACTGAGTGACTCCATGGAAGTCAGAATCCACAGGGATATCATTGATTAAGAAAGGTCTCTCATAAAGGAGTTCAAAGGGGCTCAGTTTGATTATCTGGGGGGGGGGGGCGTAAGGAGCTGGGCAAGCCAAAATGCAGTGTGATCTCTTTCAGCAAGCACTTTGTCACTTCCTGAGCCTTCTCAGTCCTGGAAAGAAAAGCTTCTATCCAGTTAGTGAATGTGTCAACAAACACCAGAAGCAGCTTGAAACCCCTAGGGGGGGGCATATGCGTGAAGTCGAGCTGCCAATCCTCACCAGGATACATGCCTCTCCTCTGGACTGGCTTCAGGAGAAGTGGGGGCTTCACAGCTCCCTCAAGATTTACCTGGGCACAGATTGGGCAGGCTTGAAACACCTGTTTGATTGTTTCCCCCAGCTTGTGGCCTGTGAAAACGCGTTTCACCAGGAAATGGAGAGCATTTCTCCCCAAGTGTGTGGCCTGGTGGAGACCAGAGATCAGTTTCCCCTGACTTGCCTCTGAGATTAAGAGGTGGTCTGAGGGCGTTTGAAACCAACCGGAGGGAGAAAGGCTGTACCCCCCTTCCTTTGCTAGAGCTATTTCCTGTGAGCTATAGGAAGGAACAAAGGACTCAGGCAGCTAGGGAATTAAAGGTGCCATCGTCAATGGTGAGAGGGCAGCAGCTTTAGCAGCTGAATCTGCCAGCCTGTTTCCCTTAGCCTGAAGTGAATCTCCCTTCTGGCCCTTTACAGAATATGACCGAGACCTCTCTGGGTTCATGGACAGCTTGCAATAGATGCAGAATTTCTCCCGTGGGTTTAATGGGAGAATTTTTCACTGTAACAAGCTCCTTTCTTTCCAAATAGCTCCATGAGCATGCAAAATGTGAAAAGCATATTTGGAGTCAGTGTAGATGTTGACTCTCATCCCCTTCCCCAGTTCTAAAGCTCTGGTTAGGGCTGTGAGCTCAGCCTTCTGAACAGAAGTCCCGGGAGGTAATGGCTTAGCCTCGAGGGTGGGATGAGGAGACACCACCGAATAACCCGCCTTTCTCTCCCCATTCTCAAGAAAGCTAGATCCATCTGTGAACCACTCCCCATTTGGGTTCTCAAGGGGGGGGTGTCCCTCAAGTCAGATTTGCTGGAGTAAACAGAATGTATAATGTCCTTGCAATTATGGACAATCTCTCCCGGTTGAGAGACATCAGGGAGAAGAGTGGCAGGATTTAAAGTGTGACAGACTCAGAGAGATAGGTCAAGGCTATCTAGCAGGAGAGTCTGGTACCTAGTAAGCCTCCCACTCGAGAACCACTGATGCCCTTTAGGCTTCTAGAATGCTTTGGATTCTGTGGGGGGTTAAAACCTATAATGGCTGATCCAAGGTCAGTTTGGAGGCTTCCTCAATTAACAGGGTTGTGGCAGCCACTGCTCTGAGACAGGAAGATGATCCTAGGGAAAGTGAGTCCAGCTTCTTTGAGAAATAAGCCACGGGCCTGGGATCAGGTCCTAGAGGCTAAGTGAGGACCCCCAAAGCCTGCCCATACCTCTCATTCACATACAGGGTGAAAGATTTCTGTAAGTCAGGACAGCCAAGGGCAGAGGCAGAGATCAGTGTGGCTTTCAGGATTTTAAAAGCCTTGACCATTCAAGAGGAAGATTGTCGGAACCTTGCATAGAGTCATAGAAGGGTTTGGTAATAATCCCAAAATTAGGAATCCAGATCCTGCAGAAGCCGGCCATGCCTAGAAAGGTTCTTAGCTGTTTCTTAGAAGCAAGGTCTGGGAGGTTCTGAATAGCCTGTTTTCCTCTCCTCAGAGAGTGAGAGGTGGGGGTGAGATTGTGGCCCCAATATTTGACAGATTGG
This sequence comes from Sarcophilus harrisii, assembly GCF_902635505.1. Classification (NCBI taxonomy): domain Eukaryota; kingdom Metazoa; phylum Chordata; class Mammalia; order Dasyuromorphia; family Dasyuridae; genus Sarcophilus; species Sarcophilus harrisii. The sequence goes on along the minus strand of NC_045432.1, from coordinate 11,827,482 downwards.
TGGCCATTGTGGGCCTTTGGTAGGGAGACCCTGTAGCCTCTTGAGGCTAGAAAGTTTAGGGTCTTTGTGGCTGCTGTCAGAGATTCCTCTCCGGTCGGGCTGCAGAGCAAAATAGCATCCACATATTGGATAAGGCTGCTGCTGGGCAGCTCCAGTTTCCTTAAATCTTTGGCTAGTTCTTGCCCAAACAGGTGGGGACTGTCACAGAAGCCTTGAGACAGAACAGTCCACGTTAGCTGGTGGGGGCGTTCCTGGCTTAGCCCATTCGAAAGCAAAAAGGAACCTTGAGTCCTGCAAAAAGTATGCAGAAAAAGGCATCTTTAAGGTCTAGGGGGGAAAACCATTGTGTATTCTCAGGAATCTGCGTGAGAATCATATATGAATTGGGCACTCTGGGATGGATCGGAATGACCGTTTCATTAATCGCCCTGAGGTCCTGCACCATGCTCTAATCTCCATTCGCCTTCCTGACAGAAAGAATTGGAGTATTACAGGGAGACTGGCAGGGAACCAGGAGTTTGAATTTCAGGAACTTGTCAATCAAAAAGGCTGCAGCCCTATCCTGTCTTCCTGCTTAATTGGATACTGCCGCCTAGGAGGAAACACTAGGATCCCGGAGCTTAATGAGGGCTGGGGTGGCATGTGTGGCCCTTCTGGGGATGCCCTGGTCCCACATGGAAGCGTCTATGTTCCCCCAGATTTCATAGGGAATGTGGGGTGGGGGTCTGGAAAGGAGCACAAAAAGATTAGTTGGAGGTTTGAGCAGAGAGAAGTGGGCTCCCAGCTTCACCACCAAGTCTTTCCCCATTAATGGGGTGGGACAGGTAGCGATAATTAAAAATGAATGTGGAAACAATGGGTCCCCAACAGGCAAGGCAGGGGGAGGGTTTCCAAGCAGGTCTGGTGTCTGCCGTCAATTCCCATCACCTTATGGGGGGAGGGGCAAGCGGGACCTGAATGCTCAGGCAGAACAGAAAGAGAGGCCCCATATCAAAGAGAAACGAGATGAGCATACCTACTATGTCTAAAGTCACCCTGGGCTCGGCATCGCTGATGGAGGGAGGGGGGCCTTGGCCAAACCCTGGGCCCCGTCAGTCCAGGTCTTGAGAAGCTCAGAGGGCAAGACTGGGGGCCATGGCCCTCCCCTTCCCTGGGCAGTCGCTCTTCCAGTGAGCTTTCTGTTTGCATCTAGGGCAAGGGCCTGGAGGCCGACTTTTCAGAGGGCAATTCCTCACCCAGTGTCCGTGCCTTTTGCACCTAAAGTAGGAACACTGAGACTCCTTGGAAATAGCGGCAGCCAGAATCTGGGCCTGCTCTTTGTTCTGGATCCTTTCGATCCTCTTCTCGGTCCCTATTATTGAATACCTGAAAGGTGACTTCCAATAACTGAGTTATGGGAATCTGGGACCCTAGAGCCAATTTCTGTAGCTTCCGTCTTATATCTGGGGAAGACTGGTTGATAAAATGCATGCCGAGGACAGTGGTCCCCTCTGGAGAAGTGGGGTCCAGATGAGTGTATTTCCTAATGGCCTCTACAAAGTGGCCTTGAAAGAGGGCAGGGTTTTCCTCAGCTGCTTGGGTGATCTGTAAGCTTATCGTCATTCACTTGCTTTTTAATCCCCCTTTTTCATGCCCTCAATGAGGCAGGTTAGGAAATGATCCCTCTTCTCTCTGTCCCTGCTCCCCTCCTGATAGTTCCACCCAGGGTCTGAGATGGGCCCGGCTATGGCCGCTACTTGATATCTATCAGGGGAAGAGGCAGCCATGTCATCTCCCAACTTCTGGGCCAGGTCCCAGGGCCTCCTTTTCTCCTTTATGGTACAACAAGAGGAGGTAATGACATTAACATCTCCCTAGGACTGATAGTATTGGAGGGTAATGGCTTTAAACTTCTCAATATACTTAGTGGGATCCTCTGAGTATCTGTCCAGTTTCTCCTTAATTTGGGAAAGATCCAACATGGAGAAGAGCATCTGCACTCTAAGAGTTCTCCCCCTCCCGTACTCCTCCCTCCCCCCCTGTTGGCCATTTCATTCAAGGGGCAGAGTTTAGAGGAGCTAGCCAAATCGGGGTCCTGAGCAGCAGCTATGGCTGAAACAGGCTCTTGGGGAGGAATACGAGAAGGATAGAGGCTTGGGGGCAGAAGGAGGTGGGAGGGAGTGGGAAGAGGAAAAGGAAGCACCGCTTTTCATTAGAGAAGGACTAAACAGTGGGGTAGTCCCAGAGTCTGGCTCTGAGGGAGAGGGGAGTTGGCTAGCATGGGATCCGAGGTCCCCTTTCTGATAAGGGGGCAGCTCTGGAGGATATTTAGGAGTGTTCTGCTGAGGGCTGCGGCGGGGGCAGATGCTCCTTGCACCCCTAAAGGAGTGGAAAACAGGGGATCATTCAGGGATCAGTGTCTATCTCCAGTTCTCCTTGCAATAAACTTAACTAGCAACATTCTGCAATTTAACCTTAATTTAGGATCCTGAGACAGACCCATGAAGGCCTGAACGTAGGGAACCTTGAACCACTTTCCTGCCAAAGAAGTCCAGTTCCTTAATAGTGGTGGAATTGATTGAGCCATTAATTGGCCATGCCTCCTGGTTGTCTATATTGTGGCCAGACAGTATTGCAAAAATAGATGAGCTTTTTCGATTTTAAGTCTCCCAAGCCAAATTTGTCCCTATTTTTTAAGAGACAGCCTAAGGGAGAATCTTTAGGAATGGAGGAAGGAAGTCGACCCATCCTGCCACAAGCCTCTTTCCCAATTCTATAGCTGTTGTCTGCTCTAGGCATCCCCATAGAGATACAGAAAGATGTGACAAAAGTTCTCCTCAGTAAAAGGGCTATTTGTCACCTGGCAGAAGTTTGTCTGTCCAAGTGTCCCAGGACAGACAAATCTGCATGAGTACAAGGCTCCAGACAACTCCACATGTGTGCCCCAGGGGAAGTCAAGCTGTCCCCCACAATAGAAGGGTGGTATGGTAGGCTTATCTCAACTGGAAAAACTCTCGTGGACAAAAACCTCGTGGCAGGGCCACCAAATGATGAGTTTAGAGGGTACTGAAGAAGAGATTAGGCAGGAATGGGTGAGGTTCAGTTCTCCAAGGCGCAGGCTCTGGTGAAGGAATTTCGCTAAACTCAAAAGGCTACGAGTAAAAAGCTTTATTGTTTTTTTTTTCCCCTAGTTCTTTTTTTTTAAATTTTTATTTAATAGCTTTTTATTTACAGGTTATATGCATGGGTAACTTTACAGCATTAACATTTGCCAAACCTCTTGTTCCAATTTTTCACCTCTTACCCCCTACCTCCTCCCCCAGATGGCAGGATGACCAGTAGATGTTAAATATATTAATATATAAATTAGATACACAATAAGTATACATGACCAAACCGTTATTTTGCTGTACAAAAAGAATCAGACTCTGAAATAGTGTACGAACTGGTCATCATATAACATTGTTGTTGAAGTATGTAATGATCTCCTGGTCCTGCTCGTTTCACTCAGCATCAGTTCGTGTAAGTCTCTCCAAAAAAGCTGTATTGTTAAAGAAACACCAAGAGGGAGTCTCTTGGTGGATATATCATTTTCAAGAAAGAACTGATCTGCAAAGAGTCATTTTCTGAAGACCCATTTTATGTATGAGTCTAAGGAAAGTCTCAAGTGGATGTGAAATCTTGCCAGGGGTTGTGACTTCCTCCAAGAAAGCTTATCTTGCTCCAAGAGGATGCAAGACCATTTGGGTTTGTAGATCAAAGGAGACATTTTGTTGGTGATTTTACATAGTTTTACAGGGCTCACTCAGATCAAGCAGAGTTTTACTCTCATCACTATCATGTTGGAATAGGTCAGACCAGAGGGTGTTTAATATAGACCCCATCTTTCTGAGTTGTGCATACCTTTGGATTTCTATGAATTACAAAATTTGTTCAAATCACTTTGAGTCATTTGAGGAAATATTTATGGCCCTTCTGGAGAAATTGCTCTCCTAGATTTCTGGCCCAATTTTGAGAAACAATTGGATTTGCCTCCTGTTTTTGGCTTCTTCAGGCTGTTTACAGCAGGAAGACAATCTCATTGATGTTTTATCCATGAAGCTGATCTCTGCAAGTTGGAGGAGAAGCCCCCTTTCCCTGATAGGCAGAGCCCCACTGACCTCAAGGAATTCAAGGAAAGGGCACATGAGCTCTGGTCCAGGGGTTATTTAGGCTTCCTTTTCCACCTCATTCCCAGAGCTTTCTTCTGCAGCACAAGCAGGGCCCTTGGCACAGCTGAAAATTCCTGCCTCTTTGTTGTTAACCTGCACCTTCCTCCCCCTCAGTGAAAGCCCAACTGGCACCCAGCTCATTTTCAAGCAGTTCCGTGTTATCCCTGCCTCTCAACGCTTGATTCCTTTAGTCAAGGCCTTGCTACCACTACCCACTGGGCACATCCCAGGCACTTCTTTTCCCTGCCTAGAAGAGGGCAGAAAACAGGGCAGAAAACCTTTCTTTGACTATCACCTCCAAGCCCCAGGAAAATGTTCAAGTAGAGCTCTGAGAGAAGCAGCTGAGGCTCATCCTCTTTATGTTACAAATGGAAGAAACTCATTCAGGGAAGGCATGGGATTTGCCAAGGATCACTCTGCTTAAAGTCTATCTCCACACTGGCCAGAAGCTTGGGGCGGGGCTTGGTTTACTTTTTATTTCATTCCACAGTCATAACTGAAGACTCCCAGAACCACCAGCTCTATGGGGAACCTGTCCACCAGTTTATGGGGAATGACTTCCCAGGAACCTTTACCAGGGCTCCTCAAACTTTTTAACTAGGGGGCCAGTTCACTGTCCCTCAGACTGTTGGAGGGCCGGACTATAGTAAAAACAAAACCTTTGTTTTGTGGGCTTTTAAATAAAGAAACTTCATAGCCCTGGGTGAAGGGGATAATCGTTCTCAGCTGCCGCATCTGGCCCGCGGGCCCTAGTTTGAGGACCCCTGCTTTAGACCGTGAAGCTTGGCTGTCAGAGTAGGGAGAGGCCAAGATGGAAGCTAGCCAGCCTGACAGATAGAGATCAGGGCTCCAGGCCTGGGTTTGCCCCATCTGGCTGTGTGATCTTAGACATGTCCTTGCCTTTCTCTTGGCCTCAGTTTCCCATTTTCTCACAGGAGGAGCTTGGACCAGAGGAGCTCTGAGGTCTCTGGCAGCCCTCCTTCCTATTCAGACCTAAAAGTTCATTCAGACTCCACTCCCCAATCCCTCCTGACCGGGCTTAGAAAACTTTCCTAGTCTAATAGTCTGAGAGCAGCCCACAACCCGGAAATTCTGTTTGTGATCTAACCTTAAAGGCAGAATAAAGCCTATGGGTCTTTCTGCACCTGCCTCTAGTACCAGAGGTGCCCTCACCCCGACCTGACCCATTACCTACCCTGGAATCCATGCGCTTGAAATGGAAGGTTTCAAGGTGGGTGCTTCGTGCCAGTTTCCATCTTTTCTCTATGTTTGGTAGCTGTTCAGGGATCTTCAGTTTCGGTGTTTTCTAGCTACTTGTCACTCATGCTCAGGAACCCAGACCTGGGATGGGGGGAGGCCTGGGCTCTTCCCCGGGCAGCTCTCACCCCTCAGATATCCACTGTCAGCTCCTGGGGTCCTTAGAGCCTGGCTAATAAGTCTGAAAGATATAGATATAAGGGTAAGATTCTGTAGGTCTTGGCCCTCAGTTTCCCTCCATGTCCATGGGGTAATTACAGTACAGGGAACTATTATTCACCCCTGTTTTGCAACTGCTGAATAACCCTGGGATCAGATATAGTTTAAAAAAAAACCACCACCATTCTAGGTGGATTTTGGCCAAATCTACCAAGGATGCACTATCTATATACCGGAACTAGCCACTCCAGGAGTAAAGCTTCACTCTTGCCAGTCTCTGGCAGGACTGGCGCCCCTTCCGGATTCGCTCAAGAAAGTGAAGCCAGTATTGCTGGCATTTAGCCACCTTTCTTCCTGGGCTATTTAAGTCACGGTTGATCCATACCCAAATTGGAACCACCCATGGAGAGGATGCTCTGCCTGGGACCCTCCGGGTCAGGACTTGCAGGGCTGTCATCCAGCATTCCCCAGCCAGAGGTCTGCCAAGTTGGTGCTTCCCCGAATCAGCGATCTATTCTTTCTTCTCTCCTCCTCTAGTCTCTGTATCTCTTGATATTGTACTAGTTATATTAGTCATAGGATGCATTGAGTGCTTTTGTTGTAAGAACTGCATTGTCAATTCTTGTTTTCCTTTTTTATAATTCATTGTTTGTCAACATTTTCATATAACCTGGTATGGTGGGTCTTGTTGTGGGAGCGAGCCATTCTTTAGGAGCAAATCAGAAATCTTAGCCTAACAGAGTCATAAATAGTATGTCCTCATAAACATTCCTAATAATTCTTTTCCTATGCTTATAAATAATCTCACATTCACTCTCTATTCATTTGTAGGAATACCAATATTCTCTCTTTTTATATACATCTATGTGTATATATGCTTACATTGTCTTGCTATATTCACCTCTAAGAGTTCTATCTGCCCTATTATGCTTGAGAGTATTCTACTGCTTCTCCACGTCTTCTGTCCATGTACACATAGAGGATATCGGTTTGAGTAATGTAGACAAAAAGTAAGGGTACCCGTACCTATATAAATATGATCTGAATGAGTACTCACGAGTGATGTACTCTTCTAGCAATACAAAAAATTGTATAAATACTCATATATGCAAACACATGGAGATAATACATGGATAATCATATATATGAGCCACAAGAGCCCAGACTACTCATGGGTATGTGACAATAGAAAAATTATGGGGGAACTGACAGATATTTCTTAATGTATGTGAAGATACATGTATACTGCAATATGAACAGCAAAGGAATATGGAAGAGTACTGATACATAGGAATACATAGAGAATATACTGATTCTCAGCTACAGGGATAAAGTGAGAGAAGAGGTGATTATTCATATATGTCAAAAGACACATGGAAGAAAGCTCTTCTATAAGGAGATAAATCCAGATCTTCCAACATTCTTTTCCATGAGATTTTCCTTTAGAGTTAAGGTTCTCAGCCTGTTTTGGATTTGTCTGCCTGAGCTCTCCTCTTCTCAAGGAAATCAAAAATTGGTTAAGGAACTTGATATGCCTTCCTGTCTCCTCAGCAAGGTTATTAATTGATATCTGTTAAAGAGTTTTTATGAAAGAATTGCACTTGAGGTATAGGAAAGTGAATGTATATAGCTGTAAGAGTGTGTGTGATTTTTTTTTCTGCCAGAATTTCCATCTCATCTTGTGTTGGATCTTTGCTGCCATATTGGAATAGGGCAGACTGGAGTGTGTTTAACGTGGAATACGTCTTTCCATTTTATACATGCCTTTGGATTAGTATTTTTTCCAATCAATTTGGATCTGTTGAGGAAGTGTTTCTAGCCCTCCTAGTGAAGTTGCTCTCCTATATTTCTGGCCTAATTCTGACAAACAATTGGATTTGGCTCCTGTTTCTGGTTTGTTCAGGCTTTTTGCAACAGGAAGACGATCTCAGTGCTAGATGCCTGTGAGGCTGATCTCTGCAAGTTGGGAGAGAAGATCCCTTTCCTTGATGGGCAGAGCTCCACTTCCTCTCTTCTACTGTCAACCTGTAGCTTCCTTCCCTCTCAATGAAAACCCAACTGGCACCTGCCCTCCACCAAGCAGCTCTCTTGACCCCTTCATCTCCAAGGCTTGTCTCCTTTAGTCAAGGCATGGCCACAACTACCACACTGGGCATGTCCGAGGCACACATTTATATTCCTTAGAACAGGAGCTCTCTGAGGGTAAAAAATGGGAACCTTGCTCAGACTATTATTTTGAAGACACAGGAAAATGTATAAGTAGGGCTCAGAGTGAAGCAGATTGAGATCATTCCTCTTATTTCACAAATTCAATCAGGGAGAGTAGATTTTTTTTTTTACTTAAAAAAATTTTTTTTTAAACTTTTTTTACTTAACCCTACTTTTCTAAGTGAAGACTACCAGAGCTCCAGGCTTTATGGAGAACCTGCTCACCTGCTTCTGGGGGGCGCCTTCCCAGGGACCTTCAGGCCATGAAGCTTGGCTGCCAGAGGAGGGAGAGGTCAAGATGGAAGCCAGTTAGCCTGGCTGGACAGAGAGACCGGGGCTCCAGACTTGGGTCTGTTCCTTCCTGTCTCTGTGATCTTGGTCATATCCCTGTCCTCCTTTTGCCTGTTACCCTTTTTCCCAGAGGAAGAGGAGGTTGGACCAGACTAGCTCTGAGGTCTATTATAGCTCTTTCCTATCCAAACATACTAGCTCAGTAAGATCCCATCCCCATATTCTGAGTGGGGGAAGCCCCCTGCCCCAACCCCCATCTGGGAAACCCCTGCTAGTCTAAGACTTTCACTTGAGGCAGTCCCCAGTAGTGAGTTCTGCCCTTATTCTGACTCCAAAAACTGAAATAAGGTCCATGGTTGTTCCTAAAACTGTCTCCTGATCAGGAGGTTCCCTTCGCATTTTACAGGGACAATCACATCTCAAAGCCTAAAGGGAAGGATAAGGGCCGGCAGAGACTATCTGGAGACCATTTCTGGGCTCTGGGGCTTATGTTTCTTGCCCACTATTCTCCTATACTCAAGAGTCTGAGGCTCAGGGAAGGCTTACTGCTCATTCCCTTCTTCTCTCAACCCTCAGATATTCATAGCCAGCCTTTGGGATTCCTAGGGAACCATCAGCTGAGGGGTGCTGGGTCTGGCCAAGGTGGACCCCTTGCCAAGCACCAATACCCAGGGATGTCAGAGTCTACCTTGGGCAGGCAGGAGTAAAGGCCATTTCTCCCTCCACTGCCCCCCCAGACACCCCACTCACTCCCCTCATTTCATTCCACCTTTTTCTCCCACACAACTTTTCAGGCTCCTTTCCTCTCCCCCACTACCACCCCATCAGTGGCACAGGGTTCCAGCTCAGTTCACAGAAAGAACCCAGGTGGGGGAGGGAGAGGACCCCAGGTACCAAGACCCCCAGCTGTCTGTGTAGATGGCCCTCTGTCTCTCTCCTCAAAACCCTGATCTTTGTGTACCCATCTGTGAGGGCTCAAATATTTCTTCTGTATAGCCATGTAAGGCTGTAATCCTCTATTCATTCTCTATTCTTCTCTTTATAATCCTATATATGGGAATATATATCTATAATCCTACAGAGAGGAACAAATGCTTATATTTAATATATGTGTATTCTGTATTTATCTATGAGTACTCATATATGACTGGAAAGTATCTCTCCTGTAAAGTATAAATTCATCTGTACAAATGAATAGACAATATATGACAACTCATACATAAAAGGTCAGAGAATGGATTCATGTGTATATTTATGTATTCAGGTCCTTTCCTTCATTCCTGTGTCCATGTACTGGTTAATGCTTTCCAATAATTCATTTATATACATGACAAATACTATGTTTTCATAAACATTACATTGTTAATCATTCTATCTATTGCTATGTACAGGTGTACTCACCCTTTCATTCTGTGTTCATCAGTTGGAATACTCATATACTCTATTCATATATATGTGGGTGTATATGCTTACATTCTCTTGCTATATTCACCCCAAAAACTGCTCTCTTGAAAATATTTCACTGCTTCTCCCATCAGAGAATATATGAAGACTCCATGTACACAGAAAGGACATCAGTATTCCTTTATGGTAGTACAGAGAGAGCCGTCATGAGTACTCACAAGTGATATATTCTTATATGAATGTAGAAAAACTTTAAAAATGCTCATACATGCAAACATATAGGGAGAATACATGAGGCTTATGTTTCCTGGCCATTTTTTCTTTTGTGCTGAGGAGCCTTACTCTCAGGGGGGGCTTCAGGCTCATCCTCTGGCCTTCTTCATCCCGAAGGATTCAGCCCCATCCCTCGGGGTCCTCAGCAAGCCATCAGTCAAGGGGAGCTGAGTCTGGGCAAGTGCCCCCGACACCCTCCCCCAGTTCAGTAGCTCATGATGTCAGTGCCCATCTGGGCCAGCCAGGATCCCCAACACTGGCCCTCACTACACATTGCATTCACTTCTCTCTCTGAAATCAGCATCCCGCTCCTACAGGCCTGCTGAGGCTCACTTCCCCTCCCCCATTCCTTCTCCCAAAGACCTTCTCATCACTTCCCTTCCCCCACCGCTGATACAAGTGGCTCCAGCTGCCTCACTGTTGTCATGGCACCAGCCAATGCAGGGAAGGAGGGGACTTCCTGACCAGGACTGATGCCCATCGACCCCCTGCTGTCTGTGAAGATAGCTCTCTTTCCCACTCATCAAAATTCAGGCTTTATATATTCTAATACATCAGGGCTTTGTATATTCATGGGGAGTAATCCTCTACTTTCTCCCTCTCTATTCCTCTTTTTCAGTACTAAGTCTTCATAATCCTATATCTGGGAATGTATATGTGACTAATCTTACACAGACCAAGGAATGCTTGTATTTACCATATGTGTATTCTGTATTCATCTATGAATATTCATATATGACTGCGGTATCTCCTATAAAGTATAAATAATTTTTCTTTGTGCAAATGAGTGGATAATGTATGATATCTCACATAAAAAGCCAGGGAATAGATTCATATGTATCCTAATGTATTGAGGTATTTTCTCTTCCTTCCTATATAGCTGTATTGATTAATGCTTTATATTGTGTGTGTGTGTGTGTGTGTGTGTGTGTGTGTAGTTGAAGAACTTCCAGCAGCTGCGTGTAGTAAAGATAAGGTGAAGAACTTCCAAGGACGTTTAAATTCCTCTTTTATATTTTAGTTTCTCTAGGTCTCTGTGACCTACATATGTTGAGTAGTAGCCAATATGTACTTAGTTTTTAGATATATGTATTTAACCTAGAATGATGACATTTATCACTGTTCAAGTTATCAGTGTTTAGACAACTAGTTGCCTGATGTATGGTTCCTCCCAGAACTCGGAATCTGCTGTTTTTGGCATGAATAACATACAATTAAGGGGTGGGGGGGCACTTATCTCTTAATGTTCTCCAACTCATGATGTAATCCTTTGTATCTAAAACCTATAAAAACTGTATACCTTATCCCCTTCTTTAGCCCTTCTACCGTGAGCTCTCTCTCTTTCCCTCCTCGCGGTGGAATTGCTCATTCTCATGAGAATTAATTAAATAAACAACTTTTCTGCTTTTTACTTCAAGAGGTCTCTGAGTAGTCATTTTTGGATAGGATTTTTTATCCCTCTCAATACACATTCATTTATATGAGTGATCAATACTATTTCTTTTTTCAAAATGTTTTTTAGCTTTTTAAATATTTTATTTTTAAAATAATGGCTTTTTATTTTCAAAATATATACAAAGATATTTTTCAACATCCATCCTTGCAAAACCTTGTGTTCCAAATTTTTCTCCTTCCTTTCCCTCCCAGTCCCTCCTCTAGACAGCAAGTAATCTTATTAAACATTATTTCCTTATAAACATTAGTAATCATTCTCTCAATTCCTATATGTATGAGTACTCACACATTCACTCTTGATCAGTTTGTAAAAGTACCTATATTCTCTTTTCATATAAATATGTGTATATATATGCTTACATTCTCCTGCTATATACTCACCTCCAAAAGCTCTCTTATTTCTGCTCTATATGACTGAAAGTATTCTACTCCTCATTCCTGTCAGGGAATACACAAAGACTCCTGTCCATGTACACAGAGAGGATATCAGTACTCCTATACAGCAATATAGACAGAGAATGAATGAACAGAACGAGTACTCAGAATTCATGTAGTCCTGTAGGAATATAGAAAAACCGTGTAAGTGCTCATCTATACAAACATATAGAGAGAATAGAAGAATAATTATACACTTCAGTCATAAAAGACCAGATTGCTCATAAATATGTGACTAAAGAGAAAATACGGGGCAAACTCCATATATTAATATATACAAAGATATATGAGTACTAAAATATGAACAGCAAAAAGTAATGAAGAATATTGAAATATGGGAATACATAAAGAAAACATATTCCCTAGTATAGGGATACAATGACAGAAGAGAAGAATCCTCGTAGAAGTCAAAATGCACACACAAGATAGGAATGTTCTTTTATGAGATGTATCCAGATCTTCCACCATCCATGGTGGATTTTCCATGAGATTTCCCTATTCGGTTAAAGTTTTCAGCCTGTTTTGCTTTTGTTCAGTGACCCCACTTCCCAAGTCAATCAATTATTTCTGAAGGATTTCTTGAGATCCATTTTTCATCATCTGGAGGACAATATCTCTTTCCCTGGTGGGTAGAGCCCTAATGACCTGCTCAGAGTGCAAAAGGAAAGGGCACCTGAACTCTGCTCAAGGGCTTATTCCAGCTTCCTATCCCCCCAATTTCCTAGAGCTCCTTTTTCTGGAGCCCAGATCCCTTTGCACAGCTGAACATTCCCTTCTCTGTTCCACTGATAATCTGCATCCTTTCCATCATTGAAAACCCAACTGCAAAAACGTTTGTGGCAGCTGTTTTCATAGTGGCTAGAAACTGGAAATTTAATGGATGCCCTTCAATTGGAGAATGGTTGAATAAATTGTGATATATGAATGTTGCAGAATATAATAATATCCGCTCTGTAAGAAATGACCAGCAGGATGAATGCAGAGAGGCTTGGAAATGTTATGCCAAAGTTCCCTTTTAATGGGGTGACCAGTTCCTCCAATTGTCCTATTTCATAATTCTGCCTTAGGTTATAACCGTCCCCTCTTAATGGTTGAGATAAAGGTTTTATAGACATTTCTTAATGTCATTAGAATATCAGTAACCTCTCTCTATTAGGTTATCCCCACCTAGGTCCCTCCATTATGTCATTGTTCTTGTTATTCCATAAAAAGTTTGCTGCCCCGCTACTCGGGGCTAGACTCTTTGAGATGATAGTCTTGTCTATCCCTGGGATCAACATGGATGCCTTGGTCCCAGTATTTCTCTCCATTTAATAAATTACTGAATTGGTCTCTAATCTCTGTCTTGCTCAGTTTCTTTGGCATTACATTTGGAGGCCCCTCCAGTGAGATGATTAGAAAATGAGCAGGATTAGAGATGAGACTTTCGGGTCTTTGCCTTGGACGGGGTGGCTTCGAATCTGAATTCTTGGCCTGGAGAGGTCCGGCCCTCCTGGATTTCTTTCCAGAGCTTCTGGGAAAGAGAGCAGTTTTCAGCCACAATAGCCTGATGGTAGACAACCCCATTTTGGCCACCGGAGAGTAAGTTTGTCTGGGTACCTTTTGGGCTACCATCTGGTTATGTCTTAAGACTTGTTTTGTTTGTTTGGTTTGGTTGATTAGTGAATAACCAGATGTGGTTGTCACCTGTGGTGCCCTTTTTGGGGGTGCCATTTGCTTGGTTGATGAGTGGCCTACTGGACGTGGGGGTCGCTACTGGAGTGTGAAATATGGAATCCCGGACAAGGTAAAAGACTTTTTCTTTCCTTATCTTGTGGTGGACACTGCAGGCATTAAGACTGCAGTGGTTGTTTGGAGCTCTTGGGAGCTCTGGCACAATTCTTTAGGAATTGCTGCGGCTCTGTCTCTAAAAAGAGATACGAGGGAGACTGCAAAGATCGGGAAAACTAAGTTTTTACTTGTCCGCAATCTAAACACTCCTCCACCTCAAAACTCTTTTCCTGGAGCAGATACTTTGCTTGAGGAAACTCTTTCTGTCCAACCATTTTCCAGAGACAAAGGCCCTTCCTTTGCATCTCAATGCATTTCTAAGAGAGGTCCTCCCACTTCTTCCATTGAGTGGGAAGTATATACATTTGAAAATGGGACTCAGTTTCCCTGCTTGGGTCATCCTGTGTTAGCGTAATGCCGGCCCCTCCTGCTTTTGCATGCTCAGGGGGCTATCTACAAAGACTGGGAAGGGGGGGGTTTAAAAAACACCATTTGGTTTGGCTTTAATGTTAGTGTCCTACTGAATGTTGTAATTGTACAGTCTAAGTGTGATCAGTGTTCTGTATGTCTTGTATGTTATTAGACAGTCTGGTTGTGCTCTGTGTTCTATGTGCTTTTTGTGAAACTGTTTGTAATTTGTCTGTTTCGGTAACTTAAGAGCTCTGTTAAATTTAAGAACAATGATCAAATTTGGGAATTGGTTATTTCAATACTGAACTCCAGCTGGTGGAAACATTTGATTAGGAATTAAAAGATGATTCTAAATTTGGGAAATGAATTGGTTATCCTGAAGTATAAGATCTTAAAGGAACAATAGCTTGTTGAAGAAGTTCTGTTAACTTGCCTGAAAGAGGTCATGTGCCTCTAATTTTACCTTAAGTTTGTAACAAGGACTTTTCTGAAAGCTTCATCCATGGTCAGGCTGGGCTTAGGAGAAGTCCATTGGGAATAATGGCCACATGGGGCCAGAAGGAGAGAAAGAAACTATGTTGTTTTATTATTTGAAATGAGATAGAAATGGATTATATGCTTTAAATCCAGCAGAGCTGGCCTGACAAGCCAGAAGCTTTTAGAAATGGATTATATGCTTTAAATCCAGCTCTGCTGGACATGTAGGTTTTATGGGATTCCCCCACCCACCTACTGATTTCTGCTACTTTAAATGTGGGGTGGGGTAGGGATCTTTTGTAAAGATTTAAACTCCCTCCCCCCCACTGCTGCTACTTCAGCTATAGGAGCACCTAGTTAGCCTGGAGTGATTTCGCTCCCCACCCTTGTGGAGTTGGGGGAAGGGTAGTCACATGGAATTCTATTCTCCCCCCTTCCTCTAAACTGTTCCAGACATTTTAAAAGCAGCAAACTGAGGTAAAATATCTTGGGTTTGTAGTTAATATGCACTGCATTTTTTCCCCTCCTGTAATGGTCAATAAGAAATTGTTAATTCAATTATGTCATACCTTGCTGTTTCCAATCTGGTTATGTGTAATCACTATATCGTAAATACTTGAGCAAATAAGTATTTGGTCTGGTCATCTATTGGTTACCAGATATTGTGTCTGGAGATTCAAGTTTTTTTTTTTTTTTTTAAGGTTTTTAACTAATGAGAAGCCATATCTTGTAGCAGTCCTTGTGGACCAGTCTTTCTATCTCAGACTGTTCTAACTTTTCTTTGTTAGATTTGTTTTTATTTCTAGATTTGGTCAAATTGCAGATATTGACTTGCTTTCGGGACCTAGATCAAACCTTTGTTTGTCAGCTCCCCACACTACAGACCCATCCCCCTTGTGGACTGAGCATCATCCCTGTGCAGCATGAAGAAGCAATTGATAGCCATTGTCCACTTTTCCTGATGTAATTTGGACTGATGGGGGGGGAGTGGGAAAGTGGTCGACTTGGTAGAATTTTCACTGTATTACTATGCTGTGTTTGAGACTTGGGGTGGAAATTGTTAAACTTGTCTAACTATTGCTGTTATGTTTGAGGGACTTTTAGTCTGTTATGTATATGCATATGTGTATGATTTATATGTGGGATGGTCATTTGATAATTCCTTTCCAAAAGAAAAAAAAAGGGAGGAGAAGAAATAGGAAATTGGGAAAACTGGTATCTTGCTAGTTCAGATTTAATTGGAAGTCCTTTACTCCTTGCTTATGTTTACTAGACTACGATTTGCTGGTTGTGCTTTAACTTGGAAATCCCTTATTCTGTTGGAATTGCCCTGGCAGACTCGGTTTTGGGGGATTATTTTTTTTTAGAAACAACCAGAAATTGGATACCTGTCTTGCAACTGGCAGTCTCTCTGAGCTGTTACCCCAGGTCTTTAATTAGTATTTCAGCGTACTTAAAAGGACCTTGTTGATATCGAGGCCTCTAAAAGTTTGGGGTTACCTGCCTTGGTCTAACTGTGCATAATCTGCATTCTAGTAGCATCCCTGTTTGTTCCTCTGGGCGGGACAGGTGGGGCTACTCCAAGCCTCACCCTCCTCCCCTGGAGCCGGCTGCCCCTCTGATTGGGCAGCACAACTGCCTTGAGCCTGCTGCTCTCCGTAAGTAGAGGCCGAGTCATGCATAAATGACCACAGCTGTCCATATGCTCCCCAACTGCAGAGGATCTGACAACTGATTGTCAGAAATAAATGAAATAAAGAACTTTGTGTATTGCTGATTTATTCTGGGGTTATCAGGAAGAGACTTGACCTTGCCATGCCTTCTAGAGGAAGGTAATTCAAAGATTTGAACAGTTCCAAGAGAAAAAGGGGGGAATGTAATGGCAAAGTTCCCTTTTAATGGGGTGACCAGTTCCTCCAATTGTCCTATTTCGTAATTCTGCCTTAGGTTATAACCGTCCCCTCTTAATGGTTGAGATAAAGGTTTTATAGACAT
This sequence comes from Sarcophilus harrisii, assembly GCF_902635505.1. Lineage (NCBI taxonomy): Eukaryota > Metazoa > Chordata > Mammalia > Dasyuromorphia > Dasyuridae > Sarcophilus > Sarcophilus harrisii. The sequence goes on along the minus strand of NC_045432.1, from coordinate 11,811,157 downwards.
TCCTTAATGTCATTGGAATATCAGTAACCTCTCTCTATTAGGTTATCCCCACCTAGGTTCCTCCATTATGTCATTGTTCTTGTTATTCCATAAAAGGCTTGCTGCCCCGCTACTCAGGGCTAGACTCTTTGAGATGATAGTCTCGTCTATCCCTGGGATCGACATGGATGCATTGGTTCCAGTATTTCTCTCCATTTAATAAATTATTGAATTGGTCTCTAATCTCTGTCTTGCTCAGTTTCTTTGGCATTACAGAAAGACTTACGTGAAGTGATGCTGAGTGAAATGAGCAGAACCAGGAGATCATTATACACAGCAACAACAAGATTACATGATGATCAACTTTGATGGATGTAGCTCTCTTCAACAATGAGATGATTCAAACCAGTTCCAGTTGTTCAGTAATGAAGAGAATCAGCTACATCCAGAGAGAGAACTATGGGAAATGAGTATGGACCACAACATAGGATTTCTGATGAGGTTTGGCTCCCCTGCAACCCCTTGGGATTCGGCACAACTCCTTTCTGGTGGTGCAGAGGTTCTCTGTAAAGGAATTTAGAGACCCCAAAACCTAGATTGATAAAAGAGGTTTAGTATGGGGATTGGAAGCATAAAGTCTGGTTAGGGAAATAGGTGAGGGTAAAGAGAGGATGGCAGTGGAAAAGAATATTATTCCAGCACGCAGACCTATGGAAAATGGAGTTTTGCAGTGAGAATGTAGTTCTCAGATAGGACAGTGGTCATGGCAGTAAAGGGAATTGCCAAGGTCCATCTGCAAAGACCTTAGTTGATGGAAGCTCCTTATATTGGTTGTCTTGATGGGGGTTGGGAAACCGGAGCAGATCATCAGAATGGGGGCTGGGACAACCAGAGCAGAGCAGAACCCGCAGGGGGCTGGGAGAGCCCAAGTTGGCTCAGATCCAGTGGGGGCTGGAACAAGCCCTGATCGCCTATTGGAATGCAGATGGATGCTTTTGACCAGGATTTGTGAATCAAAGGCCCTGGTTTCCTGCACTGAAATGCCTCAGCCAGGAGGGGTGGGAAATCAGAAGGGAATCACAGATCAATCTGAAAGGAATCACAAATCAATAGGAAATACAGTTTCTTAAAGGGACCACAAACCACTTCATTTCCACTCTTTGTATTATTGTTTGCTTGCATTTTTGTTTTCCTTCTCAGGTTTTTTTTTTTTTTTTTTTTTGTATTTTCTTTCTAGATCCGATTTTTCTTGTGCAGCAAGGTAACTGTATAGATATGCATACATATATTGGATTTAACATATATTTAAACATATTTAACATGTATTGGACTACCTGCCATCTAGGAGAAGGAGTTGGGGGAAGGAGGGGAAAAGTTGCAACAGAAGGTTTTGCAAGCAGTTATTGACTCCTGCTTGACTCCTTTGGCCAAGGCTTTGCCAGCTCTAGCCCATTGACCATGTCTAAGTTACATTGTTTCCTCATTAGACTGGAAGTTCTCTGAGGACAGAAAACAGGAACTTTCCTTGGCCCTGCGAAAATGTTCAAGTAGGGTTCTGAGTGAAGGAATTGGGGGTCATTCCCCTTTTCTTCAAATGGAAGAAACTCATTCAGGGAAGGCATGGGATTTTCTCAGGCTTATGCTGCTAACTATATATTCCAGGCTGGCCCAAAGTTGGTGGAGATATGTAGGTTTCTTCTTCCCTTAGGCCCACAGTCCCACCTAAAAACTCCCAGAATCCCAAACTCTATGGGGAACCTGTCTACTTCCTTCTGGGGAGCACCTTCCCAGGGACTTTTACACCATGAAGCTTGGCTATCACAGGAAGAAGAGGCCAAGATGGAAGCCAGCTAGTCTAACAGGAAAGAGAGACTAGGGCTCCAGGCCTGGGTCTACCCTTTCCTGGCTGTGTGATCTTGGACATGTCCCTGCCCTCCTCTTGGCCTCAGTTCTCCTTTTTCTCACACAAGGAGCTTGGACCAGATGAACTCTGAGGTCTTTTAGACCTAAATACTGTTCAAAGCTATACGTCCTTTTAGACTCTAGCCCCACATTCATCTCCCTCTCCCAGTGTTAGCAAACTAGCCCCTCAGCTGAGGGTACCCAGATGAGGACCCCTGCTAGTTTTTCCCTGGGAGTAGCCCCCATTCAGCAAGTTCTGTCTTTATTCTCACCCTAAAGATTGGAATAAAACTCACTGCTCTGCCTTTACCTGCTTTCTGAACCAGAGATGAGGCACCATCTCACAGGAACTGTCAAGCCTCAGAACCCAGAGGGTACCAGACCAAGATCCACTGAAGAACCATTTGGGGGCCATTTCCACATCACTGACAAGAGTCCTGGGCTCTGGGGCTTATAATTATAGAGTCTTCTATATAGTATAAATAATTAATATTTCTGCAAGTGAATATATAAAACATTTATGACAACTCATACAAAAAGGGAATATATCTATATCTATCTATCTATCTATCTATCTACATACATATTCATATGTACTCAGGTTTTTTCTTCTCATTCCTATGGACATGTACTCATTGATACTTTCTATAAATTCACTTATAGGATTTATAAATTCTATCTCTTCCTAAACATTTATATTCTCTCTATTACTTTGTATAAAAGTGCTCACACTCATTCACTATTGATCTAGATAAATACACATGTTCTCTCTTTTCATATATATGTACATATGGGTATCCTTCCACTTTCTCATTATATTCACCTCTAAAAGTTCTCTTACATCCTCCATATAGAAATGAAAGTATTCTGTTGCTTCTTCCTTGTCACTCCTACCCATTTAAACAGAGAGGATATCAATGTTCATATACAGGAATATGAGAGAATAAGGGTACCTGTATGCATAGGAATACAGACTGAATGAGTACTCAGTAATGAAGTATAAATAGAAAGACCATGTAAAGTATTTATATATTCTAACATATATAGGGAATACATGAATAATCATACATAAGAGTCAGAGATCATATGCAATATTTGTATACATTGAATACATGAATGCTCATGTGTAACTCTAGGAAAAACATGGGGGAACCTGCACATACTGAATAATAGGTAAAAAAAGAATATATGAGTACTCAAATATGAACAACAACAAGGATGGAGGAGTATTCATATATATATTATATGTATAATATATGTGAATATTCAAAGAGAATTTCATTACTCAGATGTATGGATATAGTGAGAGAAGAAATAGGGACTCACATATGTCAAAATGCATATGAAAGATAGCAATCCTTCTCCATAAAGAGACATATCTCCATAAAGAGAAGGATAGCTTCCACTATCCTTTTCCATGAGATTTTATGGAAGAATTAAGCGTCCCAACTTGTTTTGGCTTTGTCTGTCCAATTTCTCCAATTCCCAAGTCAGTCAGATGTATGTGAATGCCCTTTTGAGATCTATCTTTCATCTCACCTTTGTGATTACTAATAAATATTAATTAAAATGTTTAATGAAAGGATTGTAATGGAATTTCATAACTGTGGATGTGTTACAGCATGTGTGTCATATCTGTCTGTCTGTCTGTCTGGGTAGGTATGCTCCCACTTCCATCCCGTCATCCTGCTAGATCTTTGGTTCACCAGTGATTGTTTCTATGTATCTGTGTCTCTCTCTGTGTGAACTTATATTCCATACACTGTCTGATCATTGATTCACAATTGTGTGTGTGTGTGTGTGTGTGTGTGTGTGTATGTGTGTGTGTGTTTCTTTCTGTTTGTCTATTTGTCTTCTAATTATCATCCCATCCCTTGAAGGATCACAGCTGAATTCATTTCTGAACACATTCCTCTCTGGTCCCCTACTGAACAAGTCATCTCCCAAAATAACAGATTTTAGAAAGACAAAAAAGAGCAAAAAATAGAGCTCAGATCATTTCACACAGCTCTTGAGTTTATAACACTGTAATGTAGTTAGTGTGTAATATTGAGTCTTTGAGTGGTATTCAGTATATACTACAAACCATAAATTCAAAGAATGTCTTTTCACAACTTTGTATTAGTCCCTTTGCCCAGGAGGGAGCTTTCTAGAATGATAGGTGATTAATCAATGTTTATTGAAACTTTTTCATTCTAGAAAACAATAATACTAAATACTAATTATTTTTAATTTTTATACTAATTAATAAATAATTAAAAAAATAGGAATGCCCCTATAGATATTACATTGTTCAGTATATACTACAAAGAGGCCCAAAACAGGTCCATATACCACATCACAATAATTATAGGGACAATGTAAAATTCTTAAACTTTTAAGAGTTTAAAGTTGGGTTGTATGTATCAAAATAGGAAGATTTAAGGAAAATTTGGAAAGACAGAAATGAATACAGAGTAAAACCAGTAAAACATTATGCAGCCTGACTTCAAAGACATAAATGAAAAGGAAAAATGCTAGGGGTGTGTGTGTGTGTGTGTGTGTGTGTGTGTGTGTGTGTGTGAGTGACAGAGACAGACAGAAAGACAGAGACAGACAGAGATAGACAGATAGAGGCAGAAAGACAGAGACAGACACACAGAAAGAGAATATATGTGTCCTTTCCTCAATGGACATTTACTTTTCAATCACCAATTTATTATTGGTTTGAAGTCAGGGGTCCTCCATTGTCCCTCAGACTGTTGGAGGGCCGGCTATAGTAAAAACAAAAACTTTGTTTTGTGGGCCTTTCAATAAAGAAACTTCCTAGCCCTGGATGAGGGGGATAATCGTCCTCAGCTGTTGCATCTGGCCTGCGGGCCTAGTTTGAGGACCCTGCATCATAGGTTACATCATTATCTCTGATACTTTCCTTAGCTTTGCATTAACTTTAGTATTTGCTGAGATAAATTAAGTGAAAAACTGTGCAAGTTCAAGAGTTGTTGATGAAGTATTTGTAGAGCCCCTGGTGAAGTTGCAATCTGTTATTCTGGCTTCACTTTGACAAACAATTGGATTGACTCCTGCTTCTGGCTTCTTCAGGCTGTTGGCAGCAGGGAACAAACTGAGGGATAGATGCCCATGAGGCTGATCTGTGCAGGTTGGAGGAGAAGCCTTCTTTCTAAAACCCACTGAGCTGCCCAAGGTGTGAAAGGAAAGGGCCCATGAGTTCTGGACAAGGGGTTATTCAGGCTTCCTCCCCCCTTCTCACAGGGACAGTCACATCTCAAAGCCTAGGGACTGGAAGGCAGGGGTCTGATACAGACCAGTTGAGGATCATTTTCCCATCATGGGCAAGAGTTCTGGGCTCTGGGGCTTATGTTTCCTGCCCACTTCTCTCCCATGCTCAGGAGGCTGAGCCTCAGGTAGGCTTTGTGATCATCCTCTGACATTCATTTACAGCCCCTCAGTGTCCTCAGGGAACTATCACCAAGGGGAGTTGAGTCTGGAAGAGGCAGAACCCCTGCTGAGCATCAGTGGATGGTGACTTCAGCCCCCACCTTGGGGAGCCTGAAGTGTCCCAATCCTCACTGTTGACCTTCCTTCCACTGGCCCCCACCAGACAGCCATCTCCCTCCTCTCCCTGCAGTCAGCCTCCTTCCTCCAGACAGGCTTTCAGGGTCATTTCCCTTCCTCTGACACTGCTATAGGTGGCTTGAGCTGCCAGTAGAGGCTCCCAACTGTTGTCATGGCAGCAGCCAGGCAAGTTGCAAGAAGACCCCAGGGATGAGACTGATGTCTTCGCCCCCCTGCTGTCTGTGCAGGTGGTTCTTTGTCCCTTTTCTCAAAACACCTGGGCTTTCTTGTATTCTTATCCATGAAAGATCCAATATTTACTCTGTATATTCTATAATGTAGTAACCCTCCATTTTCTCTCTTTCCATTTCTCTTTATGAGGACTCTTTATAATCCTATATATGGGAATATACATAAACTATATAATCCTACATAGACTGAAGAATGCCTATATTTAATATATGTGTATTCTGTATTCTTCTATAAGTACTCATATATGACTGCAGAGACTCCTGTATTTTTATGCAAATGAATAGATAATATATGACAACTCATATATAAAAAAACCAGAGAATAGATTTACATGTATATTTATGCATTAAGGTTCTTTTTCTTCATGCCTATGTATATATATTGATTAAAGCTTTTTATACATTCATTTATGAGTGATAAATACTATGTCCTCATAAAAATTGATGATTATTCTTTCAATTTCTATGTATATGAGTTCTCACACATTCCCCAACAATTTATAGGAGTACCTACATTCTTTTTTTTCTTATAAATATGTGCATATATGTGCTTACATTCTCTTGCTATATTCTCCTGTAAAAGTTTTCTCCTGAAAATACTGCTTCTCAGCATGTCAGAGAATATATGAAGACTCCTTCCTGTCCATGTACACAGTGGAAAGGATAAAAGTACTCCAAAATAGCAATATATACAGAGAATAAGGGTATCTGTTCTTATACAAATATGAACTGAATGAGTACTCATATGTGATGTATATTCAGAGGAATACAGGAAGACTATATGTGTTCATATGTGGAAACAAATAGAAAAAATACATGAAGAATTATATATGACCTATAAAATACCAGATTGCATATATATATATATATATATATATATATATATATATATATATTGTATATTATTTTTGAGAACATATGGGGAAACATACATATATTGATTAACATATACAAAGATATAAGAGTATTAAAATGTGAGCAACAAGGAGTATGGAAGAGTATTGATACACAGGAATACATAAAAAGAATATATGGATTTTCAGCTACAGGGATACAATGAGAGAAGAGGTGAGTACGCATACATGTCAAAATACCCATGCAGTGCTCTTCTATGAGGAGATATATCCAGATCTTCCATCATCATTTTCCATAAGATTTCCTTATTTAGTTAAGGCTCTCAGCCTTTTTCTCTTTCTCCAATGTCGCCACCGTCAAGTCAATCAGGTATTTCTGAAGACATTGGTGGGATCCGTTTTTCATCTCTGGAGATTAGAGGCCTTCCCCTTTTTCCTTAGTGGACAGAGCCCCACTGGCTTGCTCAGAGTATAAAAGGACTCAAGGGTTTATTCTGACATGCTTTCCCATCCTGATTCCCAGAACCCCCTTCTGCAGCCCTGGTAAGTCTTTTTGCCTAGCTGAACATTTTTCCCTAAGTTCTGGTGAAAATCTACACCTTTCTTGCCATCATTAAGAGCACAAATGCCCAACAATTTACCTCTTATCCCAAACAGGTCTTGACCCCTGCCTCTGCAAGGCTTGCCTCCCTTGGCCAAAACTTTTCCACACTAGGCCATTGGGGATCTGCAAGACCCACCTTTGCCTTCACTAAACTGGGAGTTCTCTATGGAGAGGAAACAGGGACCTTGCCTAGGGGAACACCTCCAAGCCCTAGAGAAATGTTAAAGTAGGGCTCTAAGTGAAGGAGTTGGGGGTCATTCCCCCTTGTTTTCAAATGGAAGAAACTCATTCAGGAAAGGCATGGGATTTTCTCAGGTTCATGCTGCTAATTATGTATCTCAGGCTGGCACAAAGTTGGAGGCGGGGATGTAGGTTTTCTCTTCCCTTCGCTTCACAGTCTCACCTCAAGCCTCCCAGAACCCCATGTTGTATGGGGAACCTGTCCACCTGCTTCTGGGGAGCCCCTTCACAGGGACCTTCAACCCACGAAGCTTGGCTGTCAGAGTAGGGAGAGGCCAAGATGGAAGCCAGCCAGCCTGACAGATAGGAGATCAAGGCTCCAGGCCTGGGTTTTCCCCAATCTAGCTGTGTGATCTTAGCCTCATTTCTCCCATGCTCAGGAGCCTGAAGCTCAGGAGGGCTTTGAGTTTGTCCCCTGGCCTCTCTCACCCTTCAAGTATTCACTCCCAGCCCATGGTGTCCCCAGGGAATCTATCAACCTGGGCAGGTGAAGCCAGTCGCATCTTAACCAGGCAGGAGTTTTTCAATACCAAATGCCACTCCTCCATCCACTGACCCCACCAGACATCCTACTCACTCCTCTCCCTGCAATCACCCTCCTTCCTCCTCACAGCTTTTCTGGCTCATTTCCCCTCCCCCACTCCTCCTCATTTTTCCATCTCCCACAGACCTTCTCCTGCTCCTTTACCCTCCCCCATTACAGGTAACTCATGCTGCCAGCTGGAGTTCCTAACGGTTTATACGGCAGCAGCTGGGCAGGGAGGGAGAGGACCCCAGGGACCAGGACTGATGCCCAGAGACCCCCTGCTGTCTGTGCAGATGGTCCTCTAGCCCCCTCCTCAAAACCCCTTGGCTTTCTGTATTCTCATCTATGAGGGGTCAAATAATTACTCTGTATATTCAGGGAAGGGAGTAATCCTCCATTTTTCTCTCTCTATTCCTCTTTATGAGCATTAATTCTCTTTATAATTTTATATATGGGAATATATATATACACACATATATATTTATATACATACCCCCATATGGTTATATAATTCTACATAGGGCAAAGAATGCCTATATTTAATATGTATATACTGTATTCATCTATGAGCACTTATATATGACTGTAGTCTCTAGTAAAGTATAAATTTATTTTTAGTAAACGAATACATATGTTTCACAACTCAGATGAAATGACAGAACCTAAATACATATGTATATGAATTTCTCTTCATTCCTTTGTACATGTACTAATTAATGCTTTTTATAAATTCATTTATGTTAAGTCATAAATACTATATCCTCATAAATATTGGTAATCATTTTCTATTACTATGTATGTGAATATGCACACATTCATTCTCTATTCATTTATAGGAGTACCCATATTCTCTCATACATATGTGTATATATATATATATATTCTTACATTATTGCTATATTCACCTTTAAAAATCCTATCCTGAAAGCATTTCACTGCTTCTCTCCCCATCAGAGAATAAATGAAGACTCCTGTCCAAGTACACAGTACTCCTATTTAGTGTATATATATACACACACACAAATATGTATATATGTGTATGTATATATATACACATATATATGTATATATATATATATTATATATACACATATATACAGAGAGACAGAGAACAACAGAGAAAGAGGGAGGGAAAGGAGAGGGAGAGGGAGAGAGAGGCATATGAACTGAATGGGTACTAATAGGTATTGTACTCTTGTAAGACTATAGAAAGCCTAGATAAGTGCTCATATATGCAGACATAATGAGACAATACATGAATAATCATATCTATGAGTAACAAGAGACCATATTGCTCATATATATGTAACTATAGAAAACCTGTGGGCAAAATCCACATATATTGATTAATATATGCAAAGATAGGTGAGTACTAAAATATGAGCAGCAAAGGAGTATGGAAGAATATTGATACATAAGAATACATAGAGGGCGGAGCCAAGATGGTGGAGAAGGCACATGTGACTTTCTAAGCTCTCTCATACCATCATGAACAATTATTAAATTCAGCCTCAAAAATAGCGTTTGACTGGTAAAACCCACGAAAATTACAAGTACAACAACTTACTAGCTGAAGACAATCTGGAAGTTTGTCAGAAAAGGTTTGTCCTGAGGGTCCAGAGCAGATCAGCGCAAACAGGGAAATAGGAGAAGTTAGCAAATGGAGTGGACAGGGGAGGGAGTGGTCTCTGTGGTTAGAAAAATTACAGAGGCGACTCTGGCATAGGCTGATTGCTCTGCTCTGCTTGCAAAACAGCAGATCAGCAGAGAAATTAAAGCCAAAGACAGAAGGTACTCTAAAAAGCACCAGAACCTAACAGGATCTGGCTATACCTACCCTAAACCGAAAGTGACTCAGAACAGATCACAGCACAACTGTGCAGCTCCATTCCAAAACGGGCCTTTTCCTTGGGGCAGTCACAAACCTGCATAGCAGGGGGCACAAGCTGGGGCAGCCTCTAATCTGCACAGTGGGGGGCTCAGCCTGGGGCAATAGAACTTCTGCAGCAAGACTCCTGGGGCAGAGACACTTCTGGTCCCTGCTGGACTATTCACTGGTCAGCTGCTAATACCCACAGCCCCACAGTGGCTTTGGCCTGGGGATAGTGATACTTTCACTGCTCAGCTTCTGGCCTCAGGGTAGTTGCTAATTCACACAGTGGGGTTCTTCACTGAGCACTTTCACAGCTCTGCCAGTGCTAACCAGGTCTGAATCACTTGGGGGGGGGGAGGAACTTTTCCCCAGAGCACTCCTGTACGTCACTGTTCTTTGCACCCTGTTCACAAGACAGCTGCCCTCCATATACCTATCCCTGCTTTGCAGAGGAAGCTGGTAACCCCCTTGCCCTGAAGGCAGACCCTACAGGCTTTAAAAAATGAGTAAAAAATATCAAAAGAATGATCAATAGCTTCTATATAGAAAGAGAGCAAGTTTGCAAACCCGAGGAGACTAATAGCAAACAGTCTCCAGACAATACCCCAAAGGGGAATGTTACCTGGCCCCCATTACATAAACTCTCTCCTAGAAGAGACTATTAAAAAATCTCAAAAGAGAGTTAGAAGAAAAATGGGGAAAGGAAAGAGAAGCTATGCAAGAGAGTAACAACTTCCTGAAATGTGAATTGGAAAAGGTAAAGAATTCCCAGGAAGTGCAGGGAAAAAAATTTGTGAATTGGAAAAGATTAAAAAATCCCAGGAAAGTAGGATTTGTGAATTGGAAAAGATAAAAAAATTCCCAAGAAAGTAGGATTTGTGAATTGGAAAAAGAAAATAACTCAGTGAAAAAAAATTAGTGAAATGGAAAAAAATTCCATGGAGCAAAACAACTCATTTAAAAACTCAATTGGACATATACAAAAAGAAGTAAAAAAAAGCCAATGAAGAAAATAACTCATTAAAAATCAGAACTGAACAAATAGATATGAATGACTCATTGAAACATCAAAAATCAGTCAAGCAAAACCAAAAAAAAAAAAAAAAGGAAAAATTAGAAAAACATGGTAAATATCTATTTGGAAAAATGACAGACCTGGAAAATAGATCTAGGAGAGATAATCGGAGGATTACTGGACTTCCTGAAAACTATGATGAAAAAAAGAGCCTAGATACTATTTTACAGGAAATCATCAAAGACAGCTGCCCAGATGTAATAGAATTAGAAGATAAAATAGGCATTTAAAGAATTCATTGAACACCCTCTGAAAAAACCCTAACATAAAAACTCCAAGGAATATTGTGGCCAAATTTCAGAACTATCAGACTAAGGAAAAGAATTACAAGCAGCCAGAAAAAACAGTTCAAATACAGAGGTGCCACAATAAGGATCACTCAAGATCTGGTTGCCTCCACATTAAAGGATCTAAGGGTCTAGAATCTGATATTCCAAAAGGCAAAAGAACTTGGAATGCAGCCAAGAATAAACTACCCAGCTAAGCTGAGCATTTTTTTCCAATTGAAGAAGATGGACATTTAATAAAAAAGAAGAATTCCAATTGTTTCTAAGGAAAAAAGCAGATCTAAACAAAAAATTTGATTTCCAACCATAGGACTCAAGAGAAGCAGAAAAAGATAAAAGGAACTCTTGAGAAATTTATTGCTGTTGTGGATATACATAAAGACTATGTGTATTATTTGATTTTACTGATGTAACATAAAAAAGGGAAGTAGAAATGGAAAGGGGATAGTGTCAGAAAAAAGGGGAAAGGGGGGATAAAAAGAGGGAAACTACATTGCACAAAGAGGCAAAGGAAACCTATCATATCTGAGGGAATTTAGAGAGGGGGAGGAACATTGTGTGAATCTTACTCTCATCAGAGTTGGTTCAAAGAGAAAATAATTGACATATTTGTTTTACAGAGAATTTTCTCTCACCTCATTAAAAAGGGGGAGAGGAAAAGGGAAAAGGAAAAGAGTAATAAGGGAAGGGTACAAGAAAGGGGAAGAAATTCAAAGGGGGGAGGGAGGGATCCTAAAGAGGGCGAGCAGTGTGACACAAGTGGGGCCCATAAGTTTAATACTGGGAAAGAGGGTTGGGGCGGGGGACAAGAAAAAGAAAAGTATAATCTGGGGATAATAAGATGGCAGGAAATACAGAATTAGTAATTTTAACTGTAAATGTGAATGGGATGAACTCTCCCATTAAGCAGAAGTGGATAGCACACTGGATCAAAAGTCAGAACCCTACAACATGTTGTTTACAGGAAACACATTTAAAGCAGGGGGATACATTCAGAGTAAAGGTAAAAGGCTGGAACAGAATCCATTATGCTTCAGGTGAAGTTAAAAAAAGCAGAGGTAGCCATCCTTATCTCAGATCAAGCAAAAGCAAAAATTGATCTAATTAAAAGAGATAAGGAAGGAAAATATATATTGCTAAAGGGTAGCATAGACAATGAAGCAATATCAATACTAAACATATATGGACCAAGTGGTATAGCATCTAACTTCCTAAAGGAGAAGTTAAGAGAGTTGCAAGAAGAAATAGACAGCAAAACTATAATAGTGAGAGATCTCAACCTTGCACTCTCAGAATTAGATAAATCAAACCACAAAACAAATAAGAAAGACATTAAAGAGGCCAATAGAATATTAGAAAAATGAGGTATGATAGATCTTTGGAGAAAACTGAATGGTGACAGAAAGGAGTATACTTTCTTCTCAGCAGTTCATGGAACCTATATGAAAATTGACCATGTATTAGGACATAAAGACCTCAAAATTAAATGCAGGAAGGTTTTCAGATCATGATGCAATAAAAATTAAATTAAACAAAAAGTTAGGGTAAATCACCAAAAAGTAATTGGAAACTAAATAATCTCATCTTAAAGAACAATTGAGTGAAACAGCAAATTATAGACACAATTAATCATTCACGCAGGATAATGACAATGATGAGACATCATACCAAAACTTGTGGGATGCAGTCAAAGTGTTAATAATGGGGAATTTTATATCATTAGAGCCTTACTTGAATAGAAGATCAATGAATTGGGCTTGCAACTTAAAAAGCTAGAAAAAGACCAAATTAAAGCCCCCCAATCAAATACTAAACTTGAAATCCTAAAATTAAAGGGAGAAATTAATAATATTGAAAGTAAAAAAAAAACTATTGAACTAATAAAACTAAGAGTTGGTTTTATGAAAAAACCAATAAAATAGATAAACCTTTGGTAAATGGGATTAGAAAAAAAGAGAGAAGAAAATCAAATTATTAGTCTTAAAAATGAAAAGGGAGAACTTTCCACCAATGAAGAGGAAATTAGAGAAATAATAAGGAGTTACTTTGCCCAAATTTATGCCAATAAATTTGATAATCTAAGTGAAATGGATGACTACGTCCAAAAATATAGGCTTCCCAGATTAACAGAGGAGGAAGTAAATTGCTTAAATAGTCCCATTTCAGAAAAAAAGAAATAGAACAAGCTATTAATCAACTCCCTAAGAAAAAATCCCCAGGACCAGATGGATTTACATGTGAATTCTACCAAACATTTAAAGAACAATTAGCCCCAATGCTATAGAAACTAATTTGAAAAAATAAGGAATGAAGGAGTCCTACCAAATTCCTTTTATGACATAGATATGGTACTGATACCTAAACCAGGTAGGCTGAAAACAGAGAAAGAAAATTATAGACCAATCTCCCTAATGAATATGGATGCTAAAATCTTAAATAAGATTTAACAAAAAGACTACAGAAAATCATCTCCAGGATAATGCACCATGATCAAGGAGGATTTATACCAGGAATGAGGGCTGGTTCAATATTAGGAAAACTATCAGTATAATTGGCCACATTAATAACCAAATTAACAAAAACCATATGATCATCTCTCTCAATAGATGCAGAAAAAGCATTTGATAAAATTCATCATCCATTCCTATTAAAAACACTTGAGAGTAGAGGAATAAATGGACTTTTCCTTAAAATAATCAGTAGCATCTATTTAAAACCATCAGTAAGCATCATATGTAATGGGGATAAACTAGAACCATTCCCAATAAGATCAGGAGTGAAACAAGGTTGACCACTATCACCATTACTATTCAATATTGCATTAGAAATGCTAGCTTCGGCAATAAGAGTTGAGAAAGAGATTAAAGAAATTAGAATAGGTAATGAGGAAACCAAATTATTACTCTTTGCTGATGATATGATGGTATACTTAGAGAATCCCAGAGATTTTACTAAAAAGCTATTAGAAATAATCCACACCTTTAGCAAAGGTACAGAATACAAAATAAACCCACATAAGTCATCAGCATTCTTATATATCAGTAACAAAATTCAACAGTTAGAATTACGAAGAGAAATTCCATTTAAAGTAACTACTGATAGTATAAAATATTTGGGAATCTATCTGCGAAAGGAAAGTCAGGAATTATATGAGCAAAACTACAAACCACTTTCCACACAAATACAGTCAGATTTAAACAATTGGAAAAATACTAAGTGCTCTTGGATAGGCCGAGTGAATATAATAATGATGATAATACTACTTAAACTAATCTATTTATTTAGCGCTATACCAATCAGACTCCCAAAAAACTATTTTAATGACCTAGAAAAAATAACAACAAAGTTCATATAGAAAAACAAAAGGTCAAGAATTTCAAGGGAATTAATGGGGAAAAAAAATCAAATGAAGGTGGCCTAGCTGTACCAGATCTAAAATTATATTATAAAGCAGCGGTTACCAAAACCATTTGATATTGGCTAAGAAATAGACTAGTTGATCAGTGGAATAGGTTAGGTTCAAAGGACAAAACAATCAATAACTTTAATAATCTAGTGTTTGACAAACCCAAAGACCCCAGCTTTTGGGATAAGAACTAACTGTTTGACAAAAATTTCTGGGAAAATTGGTAATTAGTATGGCAGAAACTAGGTATTGACCCACACTTAACACTGTATACCAAGATAAGGTTAAAATGGGTTCATGACCTAGGCATAAAGCATGAGATTATAAGCAAATTAGAGGAACATATGATAGTTTACCTCTCAGATCTGTGGAAGAGGAAGTTATTTATGACGAAAGACAAACTAGAGATCATTATTAATCACAAAATAGAAAATTTTGATTATATCAAATTAAAAAGCTTTTGTACAAACAAAACTAATGCAGACAAGATTAGAAGGGAGGCAATAAACTGGGAAAACATTTTTATAATCAAAGGTTCTGATAAAGGCCTCATTTCCAAAATATATAGAGAATTGACTCTAATTTATAAGAAATCAAGCCATTCTCCAATTGATAAATGGTCAAAGGATATAAAAAGACACTTCTCAGATGAAGAAATTGAAATTATTTCTAGCCATATGAAAAGATGCTCCAAATTAATCAGAGAATTAATCAGAGAAATGCAAATTAAAACAACTTTGAGATAACACTACACACCTGTCAGATTGGCTAGAATGACAGGGAATGATAAGTGGAATGTTGGAGGGGATGTGGGAAAACTGGGACACTGATGCATTGTTGGTGGAATTGGGAATACATCCAGGCATTCTGGAGAGTGATTTGGAACTATGCTCAAAAAGTGATCAAACTGTGCATACCCTTTCATCCAGCAGTGTTACTACTGGGCTTATATCCAAAGAGATCATAAAGAAGGGAAAGAGACCTGTATGTGCACGAATGTTTGTCGCAGCCCTGTTTGTAGTGGCCAGAAAGTGGAAACTGAGTGGTTGCCTATCAATTGGAGAATGGATGAATAAACTGTGGTATATGAATATTATGGAATATTATTGTTCTGTAAGAAATGACCAGCAGGATGAGTACAGAGAGGCTTGGAGAGACTTACATGAATTGATGCTGAGTGAAATGAGCAGAACCAGGAGATCATTATGTACTTCAACAACAATACTATATGATGATCAATTCTGATGGATGTGGCTCTCTTCAACGAGATGAACCAAATCAGCTCCAATAGAGCAGTAATGAATTGAACCAGCTACACCCAGTGAAAGAACTCTGGGAGATGACTATGTACCACTACATACAATTCCCAATCCCTCTACCTTTGTCCGCCTGCATTTTTGATTTCCTTCACAGGCTAACGGTACACTATTTCAAAGTCCAATTCTTTTTGTGCAGCAAAATAACTGTTTGGACATGTATACTAATATTGTATTTAATTTATACTTTAATATATTTAATATGTATTGGTCAACCTTCCATCTGGGGGACCAGGTGAGGGTTAGGAAGGGGAAAATTGGAACAAAAAGTTTGGCAATTGTCAATGCTGTAAAAATTACCCATGCATATAACTTGTAAATAAAAAGCTATAATAATAAAAAAAGAATACATAAAGGGAACATATTGATTCTTAGCCATTAGGATAAAAGTGAGAGAAGAGGTGAGTAATCATACATCTCAAAATACACATGGAAGATAGAAAATGTATCCAGATCTTCCAACATACTTTTCCATGAGATTTCCCTATACAGTTAAAGTTTTCATCATGTTTTGTCTTTGTCTCAGCTCTCCACTTCTCAAGTAAATCAGATATTTGTTAAGGGGTTCTTGATATCTCCTTTTGTCTTCACACCAAGACTAATAATTGATATGTATTAAAATTTTTTACGAAATGGTTTTCCTCAAGTTATATGATAGTAAATGTATATAGTTGTAGTCGTGTGTGTGTGTTTTTGTCAGAATTTCCATCTTATCTCTTGTTGGATCTTTGCTGCCATATTGGAATAGGGCAGACTGGAGTGTGTTTAACGTGGAATACGTGTTTCCATTTTGTACATTCCTTTGGATTTCTAATTACTAGAGTATTTTTTCCAATCAATTTGGATCTGTTGAGGAAGTGTTTCTAGCCTCCTAGTGAAGTTGCTCTCCTATATTTCTGGCCTAATTCTGACAAACAATTGGATTTGGCTCCTGTTTCTGGCTTGTTCAGGCTTTTTGCAACAGGAAGACGATCTCAGTGCTAGATGCCTGTGAGGCTGATCTCTGCAAGTTGGGAGAGAAGATCCCTTTCCCTGATGGGCAGAGCTCCACTTACCTGCCTAAGGAATGCAAGGAAAGGGCACATGAGCTCTGGTCCAGGGGTTATTTAGGTTTCCTTTTCCACCCTCATTCCCAGAGCTTCCTTCTGCAGCACAAGCAAGGTCCTTGGCACAGCTGAAAATTCCTTCCTCTCTTCTACTGTCAACCTGTAGCTTCCTTCCCTCTCAATGAAAGCCCAACTGGCACCTGCCCTCCACCAAGCAGCTCTCTTGACCCCTTCATCTCCAAGGCTTGTCTCCTTTAGTCAAGGCATGGCCACCACTACCACACTGGGCATGTCCAAGGCACATCTTTTCCCTGCCTAGACCAGAAGTTCTCTGAAGTCAGAAAACAGGGAGTCACCTTATCTAGACTATCATTTTGAAGCCTCAGGAAAATGTTCAAGTAGGGCTTTGAGAGAAGCAGCTGGAGTTCATCCTCTTTATTTTACAAATGGAGGTAACTCATTCAGGGAAGACATGGGATTTGACATGTATGAATACATGTCACTCTGCTAAATGTTTCAGATTAGCCAGAAACTGGGGGTAGGGCTTGGTTTGCTCTTTACTTAGCCCCAGAATCCTAACTGAAGACTCCCAGAATCCCCAGTTCTATGGGGAACCTGCCCAACAGTTTCTGAGGAGCATCTTCCCAGGGACCTGCCCTTCTCTGGGCCTCTGTTACCCTTTTCCCCAAATGAGGAGGTTGGACCAGATGAGCTCTGAGGTCTCTCATAGCCTTCCCTGCTATCCAAACCCACTAGCTTGAATATATCCTGAGTGTATACTCAGCCCCCGCCCCAGTCCCCAGATGGAAAATCTTGCTAAGTCTAATTCTTTTCCCTTAGGGTAGCTCCCATGTTGCAAATCCTGCCCTTATAATAATCCTAAAGATTGGGATAAAGCCCATGGTTCTTCTTATAACTGCCTCCTGAGCCCGGGGTACCTGCCCCCCATCTCACAGGGATTGTCACATATCAAAGCCCCAGGCTGGAAGGCAAAGGTCTGGTAAGAGATGAGCTAGAGACTGTTTCCCCACTATGGCTAGGAGTCCTGGAGACTGGTGCTTATTGTTTCCTACCCACTTTTCACTCATGGTCAGGAACCTGAGCATCAGGGAGGCTTTGGGTTCATCCCCCGGCCTCTCTCACCCCTCAGATATTTGCTCCCAGATCTCGGGATCCTCAAAAAACCACCAGCCAAGGGGAGCTGAGTCTCAGCAAGTGCACCCTGCCCCCTCATCCTCCCCCATCCCCGCACCCTCACTTCCCCCACTGAGCACCAGTGGCTGTTGAAGTCAGAGTCCACTTTGGTGAGGGAGAAGTCTCCCAACCACAACACTGGTCATCACTAGATATCCCACTCACTCCTTTTCCTGAAATCAGCATCTTGCCCCCACATGCCTTCTCAGGCTCAGTTCCCCCTTCACCATTCACTCTCCATTGTTCCTTCTCCCAAAAAACTACTGTTCATTTCCCCTCCTCCATGGTGGCTACTATATTCATTCCTAAAAGTCCTCTCCTGAAAGTATTCTACTTCTCTTCATGTCAGACAATATATGAAGATTCATGTCCACATACACAGAGAGGATCTCAGTAATCCTATAGAGCAATATAGACAGAGAATAAGGGTCCCTAAACTAATATGAACTGAATAAGAAAACGGGAATATAGAAAGACTATATAAGTATTCATATATGCAAGTTTATTGAGAGAATGTATGAATAATCATATCTATGAGTCACAAGAGACCAGACTGCCTATATATATGTGACTATAGAGAAATTATGGAGGAACCTACATATATATATATATATATATATATATATATATATATATATATTATATACCTTTGTATACATATATGAGTATTAAAATATGAACAGAAAAGTAGTATGGAAGATTATTGATACATAGGAATACATGAAGAGAACAAATTGATTTTCAGCTATCAGGCTATATATAGTACGAGAAAGGGTGAGTATCCACACATGTCAAAATAAACATGGAATATAGGAATGGCATCCAGATCCTCCAACCATCCTTTTCTATGAGATTTTCTTTCAGAGTTAAGGTTCTCAGCCTGTTTTTCCTTTGCTTAAGCTCTCTTCTTCTTAAGTAAATCAAAAGTTTGTTAAGGGACCCTTAATAGCCCCTCGTCTCTTCACCAGGATTACTAATTTATATCTATTAAAATATTTTTATAAAATGGTTGTACTAGAGATACAAAAGAGTGAATATAAATAACTCTAGGAAATGTGGTATGTGTGTATGTGTATGTGAGTTTCTTTCAGAATTTCCATCCCACCTCTTTTTGGATCATCGCTACCATGTTGGAATAAGTCATACTTGAAGGTGTTTAATCTAGATAGACCACATCTTTTTATATTGTGCTTTCCAATGGATTTCTATTTTCTATTAAAGTATTTGCTCCAATCAGTTTGGGACTTTTGAGGAGGGGAAATTGTCCTCTTATATTTCTGGCCCAATTCTGACAAACAATTGGATTTGGCTCCTGTTTCTGGTCATCAGCAGTGAGGTGCCCCACCCCTCATCTCACAGGGACTGTCGGGCCTCAGAGCCTAGGGGGTACAAGGCCAAAGTCCACTGAGGGCCCAGTGAGCCATCAGCCTAGGGGAGCTTGATCTGCAAAAAGTGGACTCTCCCCACCCCCTCTCAGCTCCAGTGACTGGGGCATCAGCGCCTATCTGACCAAGACAGGAGTCTCTCAAACTCTACCATCACTCCTCCCTCCACTGGCCCCCACCAAACATTTCATTCACCCCCTCCTCCCAGGACCCCAGGAACCAGGACTGATGCCCAACGACCCCCTGCTGTCTGTGCAGATGGTCCTCCATCCTCCTCCTCAAAACCCCTGGGCTTTCTGTACTCTTATCCATGAGGGCTCACATATTTCCTCTGTATATTCTGTAATGGAATAATCTTCCATTTTCTTGCTATTTCTCTGTATGACTATAGAATGACTCTCTTTATAAAGGTATATATGAGATTTTATATATATATATATATATATATATATACACACACACACACACACACACACATACATTCTATATGTACACATACACCTATATAGGATTAAATAAACCTTTATAGGTAAAAAAAATACATATATTCTCAATATTCCTTCATGAGTATTCAAATATATAACTACAGGATTTTCTATAAACTATAAATAACTTACATTTCTGCAAGTGAATATATAAAAAATGAACAACTCATAAAAAAGAGAATATATGTGTATATACACATATATGTTTGTGTATACATACATATGTGTATATGTACACACACATACATATATATCTGTACTCAGGTTTTTTTCTTAGCATTCCTATGGACATGTACTCATTGATACTGTGTATAAATTTACTGATAGGATTTATAAATTCTATCGCTTCATAAACATTTCTAGTTTGTTACTTTGTATATGAGTACTCACATATTCACTCACTACTGATCTAGATAAATACACATATTCTTCCTTTTCATATATATGTATATATGTGTGTATCCTTCTACTTTCTCATTATATTCACCACTAAAAGTTCTCTTATATCCTCTGTATATAAATTAAAGTATTCTACTGCTTCTTCTCTGTTGAGTATATATGAAGACTCCTGTCCATGTACACAGAGAGGATATCAATGTTCATATACAGGAATTTAAGAGAATAAGGGTACTTGTATGCATAGGAATATGGACTGAAAAAGTATTCAATAATGAAGTATAAATAGAAAGACCATGTAAAGTGGTGCAACATACATAGAGAATACATGAATAATAATAAATATGAGTCAAAGAGAGCATATATTTCCAGACATGGAATGAATACGTGAATGCTCATGTGTAACTCTAGAGAAAACATGAGGGAATCTGCACATACTTGTTGGAATACATGGGAGCCACCTGACAGTGGCTTCTGGAGATCCAACCCAGACCTGCAGAATGGATCTCCTCTTCTGAGAGGATGATACGAGGAGACTGAGAGGAAGTTGCTATTCTCTAACCTCTGACTGAGAGGCCATTGC
Source organism: Sarcophilus harrisii (assembly GCF_902635505.1). Classification (NCBI taxonomy): domain Eukaryota; kingdom Metazoa; phylum Chordata; class Mammalia; order Dasyuromorphia; family Dasyuridae; genus Sarcophilus; species Sarcophilus harrisii. Next base: position 11,790,200 of record NC_045432.1, on the reverse strand, counting down.
ATTGTCTGATCTCTTTCCTCTTCCCTCTGCCTCCAACTTATCTCATTCCTAGTCTGAAACACCTGTGTCAGCAAAGGCTGCCCTGCAACTCATTCAGATGCTATGATCCACAGCTGTGGAGGCTCTCGGAGAATTGACCTGGCCCTTAGCAATTCCCTGGTTTTTGGTTTTTGTTGTTATTCCTCCCCTCCCCCCCCCCCAGCATGGTCTGCACACTGAGGAATGCAAGCAGCATTATCACTTCTGGATGGTTGTAGCAGGTGTTGATGTTATCATGGAGGCAAAACTTTCAAACAGAGGACTGTAGTCAGAACAGGCATTTAAGTCTCTCATTAGTCTCCTGGCTCGGCCCTTTGATGTGTTGGCCCATTTAATTACCCCAACTAAAAAAGTCTTACTGGGGCTCTTCTTCCTTAACTCTGGAAGGATCCTTCTCATGAATAGTTCATGAATAGTTCTTCTTGTAATTCTTACCTCACATTTAGGTGCCACATACTGAATAATATGTAAAAAGAATGTATGAGTGCTGACATATGAACAAGAAGGATGGAGGAGTATTCATATATACTTATATATATATGAATATGTAAAAAGAACATAAAATTACTTAGATGATGAATGTGTATAGTGAGAGAAGAGATCGGTACTCACATGTCAAAATATATATGAAAGATAGGAATCCTCCTACATAAAGAGACATGTCCAGATCTTCCACCATCTTTTTCCATGAAATTTTATAGAGGAGTAAGGTCTCACCTGTTTTAGTTTTGTCTGTCCAACAGACAGACTCCATTTTATAAGTCCATCAAATGTTTGTGAAGGTCTTTTTGAGACCTACCTTTCATTTCATTTCCATAATTCCTAATCCATATCGATTAAAATATTCAATGAGATGATTATAATGGAGATTCACAACTATGAATGTTTATGTATTGGAGCATGTATATGTTTTAACTTCCATCCCATCATTCCCTGTGGGATCTCTGACTCACCAGTGTGCATATAAGTGAATGTAGAAGTGTATGTGTTTCTTTCTGTTTGTGTATGTACTAATTACCATTTCAGCCAATTACCATGGGCTGAAGGTACATGGAAAAGCATTCTCCAGAAGGAAGTGTACAGATTCCTATTGAATTAGGAGTTCTAGGAGTCTTCAGGTATTCATTTCTGAATATATTCCTCCTACTTCCCTTATTGAACAATTCATTTCACAAAACAGAGATTTTAGAAAGACAATAAAGAGCAAAACAATAGAGCTCAGATCATTTCACACAGCTCTTGAATTTATAACACTGTAAGGTACTTAGTGTATAATATTGGGTATATACTATAGACCATAAATGCTAGGAGTCTCCTTTCACAATTTTGTAGTGGTCCCATTGCCTAGGAGGGAGCTTTCTAGAATGATAGTTGCTTAATCAATGTTGATTGTAACCTCTTCATTCTGGAAAACAATTTCATATTAAGTTTAAAAACTGACTAAAAATGGGATTGGCCTTATAGCTAGAGATTCTTCAGTATATATTGCAAAGAGGCAAAAAATAGATGTGCTATAGCACATGTCACAAAAATCATAGGGGCAGCATTAAGTTCTTAAACCTTTAAGAGTTTATCAAAATATTAACAGCAACACTATGTGGTCACAAAGAACCTGGAACAAAATGGAGCCCTGTTGATTTCAGAAATAAATGAATATAATACTTCATAGACCAAAGAAGGCCTATATTTAATATATGTGTATTCCATATTCATCTATTGTATGTACATAGGACTACAGAGTATCTCCTGTAAAGTACAAATAATTCTTCATGAAATGAATAGATAATGTATAACAACCCATACATAAAAAGACAGAATAAATTCATATGTATATTTATGCACTCAGGATATTTCTCTTCATTCCTATGTACATGTATTGATTAATGTTTTCTATATATTCATTTATATGAGCGATAAATGCTATGGCCTCTCAAACATTGAGAATTCCTACCTATATGAGTTCTCAAACATTCAATAATAATCCATAGGAAAATCTACATTCTTTCTTTTCTTATAAATATGTGTATCTATATCACAGCCCTACCTGAAGACTCCTAGAACTCCTAATTCAATAGGAATCTGTACACTTCCTTCTGGAGAATGCTTTTCCATGTACCTTCAGCCCATGGTAATTGGCTGTCAGAGAACTGGGCAAGTGCCCCCGACACCCTCCCCCAGTTCAGTGGCTCATGATGTCAGTGCCCATCTGGGCCAGCCAGGATCCCCAACACTGGCCCTCACTACACATTGCATTCACTTCTCTCTCTGAAATCAGCATCCCGCTCCTACAGGCCTGCTGAGGCTCACTTCCCCTCCCCCATTCCTTCTCCCAAAGACCTTCTCATCACTTCCCTTCCCCCACCGCTGATACAAGTGGCTCCAGCTGCCTCACTGTTGTCATGGCACCAGCCAATGCAGGGAAGGAGGGGACTTCCTGACCAGGACTGATGCCCATCGACCCCCTGCTGTCTGTGAAGATAGCTCTCTTTCCCACTCATCAAAATTCAGGCTTTATATATTCTAATACATCAGGGCTTTGTATATTCATGGGGAGTAATCCTCTACTTTCTCCCTCTCTATTCCTCTTTTTCAGTACTAAGTCTTCATAATCCTATATCTGGGAATGTATATGTGACTAGTCTTACACAGACCAAGGAATGCTTGTATTTACCATATGTGTATTCTGTATTCATCTATGAATACTCATATATGACTGCGGTATCTCCTATAAAGTATAAATAATTTTTCTTTGTGCAAATGAGTGGATAATGTATGATATCTCATACATAAAAAACCAGGGAATAGATTCATATGTATCCTAATGTATTGAGGTATTTTCTCTTCCTTCCTATATAGCTGAATTGATTAATGCTTTATGAATAATAAATACTATTTCCTCATAATCAGTGGTAATCATTTTCTCAATTGCTATGTATGAATACCCCCACATTCATTCTCTATACATTTGTAGGTGTACCCATGTTCTCTCTTTTCATGTATATATTTGTGTGTACATTAGCATACATTCTCTTGCTATACTCACCTTTAAAAATTCTCTTTTGTGGGGCAGAGCCAAGATGGTGGAGAAGACACACATTTCTTTCTGAGCTTTCCTACTACCCTCGCACTAATTACAAAATTCAGCCTCTGAAATAGTGTTGGACTGGCAGAATTCACGAATATTGGGAGTGTAGCAAATTACCAGCAGAAGATAATTTCGAAGATTGACAGAAAAGATCTGTTTCAGTTGGGTGTGGGAGGTGGCCAGACACAGGTAGGAAGGCAGAGCACAGAGGCCAGGGCATGCTGAACAGATCTGGGGCAGGGGGCAGGGCAGTGTAGATTTGGTGTGGATGAGAATCTACAGGGAGGACTCTACCACAGTGTTGGTTACTCTGCTCTGCTTGCAAGCCAGTAAATCAGCAGAGAAGTTATAAAACATCCAACACAGACACAAAAGGTAGAGAGTGAACCCCAAAGCACTGGAGTCTCACGGGACCTGCCTACACCCACCCAGCACCAGGAGTGACTCAGCACAATCCTAGCTCAGCCGCTGCTGCTCTGCTGCTGCTTCCCTGATGCCTATAAAGCAGAAGCGAATAGCAGACTACATTAACATCCAGAATCCTTCAATATGTTGTTTATAAGAAACACATTTAAAGGTAAAAGGCCGGAGCAGAATCTATTATGGTGAAATTAAAAAAAAAAAAAACAAACAAAAAAAAAAAAAAACAGAAAAAGCCATCCTGATCTCAGATCAAGCAAAAGCAAAAATTGACCTAAAGTGATATAGATAATGAAGCAATATCAATACTAAATATATATGCCTTAAGTGGTATAGCATAGAAATTCCTAAAGGAGAAGTTAAGAGAGCTGCAAGAAGAAATAGACAGCAAAACTGTAAAAGTGGGAGATCTCAACCTTGCTCTCTTAGAACTAGATAAATCAAACCACAAAATGAATAAGAAAGAAGTTAAAGAGGTAAATAGAATACTAGAAAAGTTAGATATGATAGATCTTTGGAGAAAATTGAATGGAGACAGAAAGGAATATACTTTATTCCGGACAGTTCATGGAACCTATACAAAAATTGACCATGTATTAGGACATAAAGACCTCAGATTCAAATGCAGAAAGGCAGAAATAGTAAATGCATTTTTTTACATCACGATGCAATAAAAATTACATTCAATAAAAAGCCAGGGGAAAATAGACCAAAAAGTAATTGGAAACTAAATAATCTCATCCTAAAGGATGAATGGGTGAAACAACAAATCATAGACATAATTAATAATTTCATCCAAGAGAATGACAATAATGAGACAACATACCAAAATTTGTGGGATGCAGCCAAAGTGGTAATAAAGGGAAATTTTATATCTCTAGAGGCTTACTTGCATAACATAAAGAGAAGACAATGAATTGGACTTGCAACTAAAAAAGCTAGAAAAAAAAAAGCAAATTAAAAACCCTCAGCTACCATATTCGAAATTCTAAAAATAAAAGGAGAGATTAATAAAATTGAAAGTAAAAAAACTATTAAATTAATATATAAAACTAAGAATTGGTTTCATGAAAAAGCCAACAAAATAGATAAACCTTTGGTAAATTTGATTAGAAAAAGGATAGAGGAAAATCAAATTGTTAGTCTTAAAAAAAAATGAAAACAGAGAACTTTGCACAAATGAAGAGGAAATTAGAGCAATTATTAGGAGTTACTTTGCCCAATTTTATGCCAATAAATTTGATAACCTAAGTGAAATGGAGGAATACCTAGAAAAATATAGGTCACCCAGATAAACAGAGGAAGAAGTAAATTGCTTAAATAGTCCCACTTTAGAAAAAGAAATAGAACAAGCTATTAATCATCTCCCTAAGAAAAAATCCCCAGGACCAGATCGATTTACATGTGAATTCTATCAGACATTTAAAGAACAATCAACTCTAATACTATATAAACTATTTGAAAAAATAGGGAATGAAGTACTCCTACCAAATTCCTTTTATGACACAGACATGGTACTGATATCTAAACCAGGTAGGATGATAACAGAGAAAGAAAATTATAGACCAATCTCCTTAATGAATATTGATGCAAAAATCTTAAATAAAATATTAGCAAAGAGATTATAGAAAATGATCCTTAGGATAATACACCAAACCAAGTAGGATTTATACCAGGAATGCAGAGCTAGTTCAATATTAGGAAAACTATTAGCATAATTGACTGTATCAATAACCAAATTAACAAAAACCGTATGATAATCTCAATAGATGCAGAAAAAGCATTTGATAAAATCCAACACCCATTCCTATTAAAAAACACTAGAAACTATAGGAATAAATGGATTTTTCCTTAAAATAATCAACAGCATCTATTTAAAACTATGAGCAAGCATCATATGTAATGAGGATAAATTTCCAATAAGATCAGGAGTGAAACAAGGTTGCCCACTAAAACCATTACTATTCAATATTTTATTAGAAATGCTTGCCTTGGCAATAAGAGATGAAAAAGGGATTAAAGGAATTAAAGTAGGTAATGAGGAAACCAAATTATCACTCTTTGCAGATGATATGATTCCCAGAAGTCCCAGCTCTATGGGGAACCTGCTCTCTTCCTTCTGGGGAGTTCCTTCCCAGAGACTTTAAACCATGAAGCTTTGCTTCCAGAGGAGGGTCAGACAAAGATGTAAGCCAGCAAGCTTGGTAATTAAGAGAGACTGGAGCTCTAGGCCTGTGTCTGCCCCTTCCTAGCTCTGTGATCTTGGCCATGTCCCTGCTTTCCTCTTGCCTCCCTTTTTCTCTTATGAGTAGGTTGGCCCAGATAAGCTCTGAGGTCTCTTGTAGCCTGCCATACTCTCCAAATGTACTAGGGCAACCAGACCTCATTCCTATATCTTCACCCCTCATCACAACCTGTCTGAGAAACTCCTGTCATTCTAATGCTTTCTCTTAGGCTAGTCCCCATGTGGCAAGTTCTGTCCTTATTCTAACCCTAAAGATTGTAATAAATTCCATGTTCCTCCCTGGACCTACGTTCTGAACCAGACCTGCCCCCCTACCTCCAGCTCACAAGAACTGTCAGACCTCAGGGTCCAGGTGTTAGAAGGCTAATATCCTATATAGACAAGGTGACCATTTTCTCACCACGGGCAGGATTCCTGGGGGTCTAGGGTTTATATTTTCTGCCCATTTTCCTCCCATGCTCAGGGAATATGTGTTTCAGGGGGCTTTGACCTGCCTCACCCTTCAGATATTCACTGCAAGCCCTCAAAGTCCCCAGGAAATCATCAGCCAAGGGAACATAGTCTGGGGTAGGTGGAACCCCACACTGGGTGCCAATGGCTGCTGACCTCAGCTCATAAGATGTTGGGGCAAGAATCTGCCAACCTCCATGCCACCCCTCCCTCCACTGGCCCTCACCACAAATCTTACTCCTTCTCCTCCCCATAGCCTTTCAGGCTCTTCTACTCATCCCCACATTGGTACCCATTTTCTCATCTCCCAAAGTCCTTTCTGGTAAGGGTCTTTCCTTACCCCTTCTCTGCCACTAGAGGTGGCTCAAACTGCCAGCAGTGTTCCCTGACCATTGTTACTCTGAAATCCAGACAGGGCGGGAGAGGACCCTAGGGACCAGGACTGATACCCGAGATCCCCTGCTGTCTGTGCAGGTGGCTCATTGGCTTCCTTGTTGGAACCCCTGAGATTTCTGTATTCTTATCCATGAGGGTCCAAAAATTTCCTCCATATATTTATGGAAGGGAGTAATTATCACTTCCTCTCCCTCTACTCTACTTTATGAGTATGGAATGACTCTCTTTATAATCCTATATATGGGAATATGTATAACGATACCATCCTACAAACAGCAAATATTGCTTACATTGAACTAATGTATATTCTGAATTCATCTATAAATACTCATATATGACTGCAGAATCTCTCTTTGTGCAAATGAATACATTATATGAGAGAACTTACAGATCAACAGACAGAATCAATTCCTCTGTATATTTATCTATTCAGATTCTTTCTCTTCATTCCTGTGGACATATACTGATGCTATAAATTCATTTCTATTAGTTATAAATTCTACATCCTCATAAACACCGGCAATCATTCTCTTCCTATGTATTTGAGTACTGACTCATTTACTCTATTATTCAACTGTAGGAGTACCTATAATTCTCTCTTATCCATATGAGTATATATGTGCTTACATCCTCTTACCTCTCAACATCCTCTCCTGAGAGGATATTACTGATTCTGTCCCCATCAGAGAATGTATGAAAACTCTGTCCAAGCATACAGAGATCATATCAAGGCTCCTATATAGTAAGAGATGGGGTGGGGGGTAGGGAAAATGTGAACTTAATGGGTACTCACAGGTGATGTGCTCTTACAGAAATAAAGAACGTATAAGTGCTCATAAATGCAACCATATAAAGAAAACGCAAAAATAATCATATATATATGAATCATAAGAGACCAGATTGTATATTATTATGAAGAAAATCTAAGGAATTCACATGTATTGTATATAATCAAATATAATGTATACAAAGATTTATGAGGATTAAAATATGAACAATGAAGGAGTATAGAAAAGTACTGATATATAGGAAGACTTGAAGAGAACATATTGATCCTCAGCTATAGGGGACATGAAGTACTCCTACACATCAGTATACCCATGTAAGATTGAAATGCTCTTCCACAAGATTTATCCAGATCTTCCAACATCCTTTCCTATGATATTTTCCTTAGCAGTTAAGGACCTCAGCATGTTTTGCCTTCGTCTGCCTGATGTCTCGACCCTTCATGTCAGTCAGATATTTGTGAAGGGAATCATGATACTCCCATTTTGTCTCCTTACTAAGATAACTCATTGATGCATATTAAAATAATTTATGGCATACTTGAACTCAAAGTATCTGAGAGTGAGTGTGTATATAAATGTAGGAGTGTGTTTGGTTCCTGTGTTTCTGACTTCCCCTGCCCCAGCTCCACTTGATCACAGGTACTGTTATGTCTTGGACTCCAGGGAAGTCCATGGCAAATGTCCTTTTGTGGGACCAGATAGGGACGGACCGTTTCCCTACCATGCACAGGAAGATTGGGGTCTTGGATTTCAGTTTCTTGCCAACTTTTCTCCTGTGCTGAGGAGCCTCAGCCTTAGGGGAGCTTTGGGCTCATCCACTGGCCTCTTCCCCCCCCCCCCTTAGAAATTCATTTTAAGCCCTCAGTGACCCCGGGGAAGCATCAATCAAGGGGAGCTGAGTATCAGCAAGGTGGATTCCTTGCTGAGCACCCATTGCCTTGATATCAGCACCTACCTTGATGAGGCAGGAGTCTTCCAACCTCCACATCTGCTCTTCCCTCCACTGGCCCCCACCAGACATCCCACTCACTCCCCTCCTGTACACAGTCTTTTAGGCTTAGTCTCCTCCCCCCTCAGTCCTTCTGTCACTCATTTCCCACTCTCTACATAACTTCTTGGGTTCAATTCTCCTCCCCCCTCCATAGCTCCAGGTATCTAGAGTTGTCAGCATTTTTTTTCCAGAATGTTATCATTCTAGGAGCCACACAGGGAGAGAGAGGACCCCCGTAACCCCCTGCTGTCTTGTGCAGTCAGCCTTCTGTCCCACTCTTCAAAACCCCTCGGCCTTGGGTATTCTTGTCCATGATATCTCATACATTTCCTTTGTATATTCACTCAAGGAAGTGATCCTCCACTTTCTCTTTTAATTTTTCTTTAATCAGGACTGAATGATTTTTTTTTATAATCCTGTATATCAGAATATATATCTGTAGCTATATATCTTAACATACATATGTAACATTCTATAATCCAACATAGAGCAAAGAATGGCTATATTTAACATATCGTTCATATCCGGTGGTAGTAATAGAGACAGAGAATAAGGGTACCTCTACCTATACAACATGAATTGAATGAATACTCACAAGTGATATGCTTTTATAGGTCACCCAGGGGCACCTCCAGGTGTCCTGGTCTCTCTCTGGCCATCAGACTCCAGATCACTCTGAATCTAATTCATTTGCCTGTCATGACATCACTTTCTGAGTGTCATGGTGCTCTTCAGGAATGAAAGACAAACAATAACAACTCTTATGAGAATCCAAAAGATTATATGAGTCCTTATATATAGAACCATATGGAGTGAAAATATGAATAATCTCCTATATGAATCACCAGAGACCAGATGGCTCATCTATATGTGACCACAGAAAAATTATGGGGGAACCTACATATATGGCTTAATGTGTACAAAGATACTAAAACAGGAACAATAAAGGAGTAAAGAAGAGTATTGACCAATAAGTATACATCTAAAGCACATCTTGATTCTCAGCTTATAGGGAGGCAAGAGACAAGCACTAATACAGGTGAAAATATATATGCAAAGTTGGAATGTCTATTATGAGGAAATGTATCAAATTTTCCTCCATTTTTTTCCCATGAGATTTCTCTACATAACCAGGGTTCTCAGCCTGTTTTGCCTTTGTCCAATGACTCCATCCATCATCAGGCAGGTATTTCTGAAGACATTGGTGAGATCTGTTTTTCATCTCTAGATGTTGGAGGCCTTCCCATCTTTCCCTAGTGGACAGAGCTCCATTGACCTGTTCAGGGTGACGCCACCAGTCAAGTCAATCAGGTGTTTCCAAAGCCCAAATGCAATCAGCCTCCCCAGCAATTCTTTACCCCTGCCTCTGCAAGACTTGTATCCTTTACCAAGGCTTTACTACCACAACCACATTGGGCATGTCCAAGACAAAACTTTTTCCTTGGTTTAAACTAGGAGTTCTCTCCCAACAAGAAACAGGAATCTTACTTAGGCTAATGAAGTTGTTGGGGTTCATCCCGGTTATATCCATATGGAAGAGACTCATTCATGGAAGACATGGAATTTTCTCAGGCTCATGCTGCTAACTATAAATCCCAGACTGGTCTAAAATTGGGGGATGGGATGTTGCTTTGCTCTTCCTCTAAGACTGCTGGAGGTTTCTATGGGGAACCTACCCACTTCCTTCTGGGCAGCACATTTCCAGGGACCTTTAAACCAGGAACTTTGGCTACCAGAGGAGGGAGAGATAATTATGGAAGCCAGCTAGCCTGGCAGGCAAGATCTTGGACATGTCCCCGCCCTCCTCTTCAACTCAGTTGCCCTTTTTCTCACATTTGCATTGCCCTTGGTCTCACATTGGACTATTCAAGCTCTAAGATCTCTGCTAACCCTCCTTCCCATCCAGACCTACAAGCCCTCCCAGACGCCACTCCCACATCCCTCCCTATATAGTTATATAGAAAGTTTTATATATATATATATATATATATATATATATAGGAGTTAGAAAACCTCCTAGTTCCATACTAACAGCATCCCCCAACCTGGATGTTCTGTTTGTGGTCTAATTCTAAAACTTTGAATAAAGCCTACCAGTTTTTCTGGACCTGCCTCTAGTTTCAGAGGTGCCCCCATCACTCACCTAAACCCCTCCCTGTAGTCCATGGGGTTGTAAGACAAGGGAAGTTCTGAAGGTCTGTTAGGCACCAGTTTCTACCTTTACCTTATGTTTGGCATCTGTCTATGTATCTTCCTATTTGTGTTTTCTAGCTTCTTATTTTTCAAGCTCAATGATGACCATGAAGGGAGTGTTTGGGCTCTTCCTCACTCCTGAGATATCTATTCTGAGCCCCCAATTGTCCTCAGGGAGCCACCAGTCCAAGGGAACTGAGCCTAGTTAATGGGCACTCCCCACTGAGTGCCTGTGACCAGTGACATCAGTGCCCAACTCCTTTAGGCAGGAGAGCCCTTCCTACCAATGCCATGCATCCCTCTGCCGTCCCCCTGCAGGCATCTCCCTCTCTTCTTGTCCCTGTAGTAAGCATCCCTTCTCCATACTCTCTACTTATTTTCCTCTTTCCCCCACCCCCAGCTGCTACAAGTAGCTAGAGCAGCCAGCAGTTTTCTATGCCTAACAGGCTCCCAGGCTCCAGTGCATCCTTCTTTCTATCTCCATCTTTGCCCCTTCATCACCCAAAAAAACTCCATTTGGCTTTGTATATTCTTATCCATGAGTACTCAAAAATTTTCTCTTTATATTCATATAAGTGACTATACTAACATTCTCTCTATTTCCATTTAAGAGTATTCAGTTATTCTTCATATGATTATAAGTGGACTTCATTTATTTGTGTTCTACATGTCTATATGTAATCACATAATCATATATGAATAAACATATATATTTATGTATAAAGAATATGACAACAAAACTATATTCACATATTCATATTCTTTATATATTCCTAAACATTAGTTGCCAAATATTCTGTGCTTATATTCATATATATGGCTTCATGTATTCTCTTTCTTTATTCATATATGTGAGTATTTATATATTTATTTATATGGCTTATAGATTGTCTCTCCATTTATATGAGTACTGATTCTATATTTATATATACATATATATAATATATATGTTATATTATATAGAGAGAGACTCAAATATTCGCTCTATCTGTTCATATATTTTTGCATAGATATGCATATATGTTCTCTCCATTCACTTATGAGTGCCCCTATTTTTTCTATTTCATATCTATGTACATGCAGACACTATGGGATACTAATAGGTTTAAAAAGATATAGACAATATATGAGTACTCATATATATTATAAATTATATATAAATAATAATATATACATAATAATATATTTATAAATTAGTAAAATGTTTCTTAAGGCACTTTGATGTCACCTTTTATCCCTTCAGTAGCAAAATGTATCTCAATTAAAATTTAATTTGAAATTGTTTGTGTGTGTGTGTGTGTGTGTGTGTGTGTGTATACATTATCTTCAATTCACATACGCTGTTCAATAACACAATGGAATAGATTGCAGCTTTTTCTGTTGGTCTTTCTTGTAGCTCTGTATTACCCTGGCATTTACTCATCTAAGTTAGGGACTGAAATGACCACCTACTGGGCCTGTGGAGGAAGTGGTTATAGCCCTTGTGCGCAAGTTTCTATTCCTCCATTTCTGGCGTCCCTTTGACAAACCATAGGATTTGGCTCCTGCTTGGGCCTCTTTGGGTCTCTGGCAGCAGGGGCCAAGCTTAGTGATAGATTCCCATGAGGCTGAGCAGTGCAGGCTGGGGGAGAAGCCTTCTTCCCCTGGTGGGCACAACCACACTGACCTGCCCAATGTGGGAAAGGTCAGCACACCTGAGCTCAGGTTAAGAGCTTATGGAGGCTCCCTTCCTTTCCCTGGGCCCCTTCTGCCACCCAGCCTGCCCCTTCTGCCCTGACTCCAGTATTCACCTCTGCTCCTGTCAACAATTTCCACCTTCTTTCCCATCCCTGAAAGCCCAACTCAGCTGCTGCCCACATCCAGCAAGCTCAAGGGCTCACCCCCATATCACAAAGCTCTCTCTCCAGGGCCCGGCCCTTTGTCACCGCTACTGCATGTCCACCATGTGAAAGGTGCCCCTCTCCCTTTGCCGCCAGGACAGAAACTGGGACCTGTCTGGGCTTCCCCCTCCAAGCCCCAAGAAAGTGCTCAAACAGGGCCCCGAGTGAAGCAGCTGGGGGCCATTCTCCTTTTTCAGAAAGACAAGAATCACATTCAGGCAAGGCATGGGATTTGCTTGGGCTCGGCCTGCTAGCTGTGTGTGCCGGGCTGGCTCATTATTGGAGTTGGGGGGATCTAGAGGCTTGATTTGCCCTTTCTTTTACCCCACAGTCCTAACTGACGATTCCAAAAACCCTGAGTTCTATAGGGAACTTTTCCACCTACTTCTGGGGATCGTCTTCCCAGGGACCTTCAGCCCATGAAGCTTAGCTGTAGGAGGAGGGAGAGGACAAGATGGAAGCCAGTCAGCATGGCAGGCAAGGGAGAACTAAGCTCCAGTCCTGGCTCTGCCCCTTCTCGGCTGTGTGACCCTGGTTATATCCCTGCCCTCCTGCTGGCCTCAGTTAGATGAACTCTGAAGTTTATTTTAGCCTTCTATCCTACAAAATTAGTCAAATCATAGCCCCTACCCTATCTAACCACTGGCTCCAGAGGAGAAAAGTTCTATTGTAAAGCTTTCCTTTGGGACAGCCCCTACCAGGAAGCTCTGCCAGAAAAAAACCCAAGGATCTTTCTGGATCTGCCTTCTTAACTGGAGGCACCCCACTCCCAGTATCCATTCTCAGAGGGGGAGGGGAGAGGGAGAGTTGGAAGGCAGAACATTCAGTAAGTTTCCAGTTGGGGATTGTATCCCTACCTTCGATGCTGACCCAGGAACTGATCCATGTTTCCTGGCCACTTGATTTCTATGCTTTTGCGCCTGAGCCTCAGGGAGCGTTTGGCCGATTCCCCTGGCATCACTCCCCTCCTAGAAATTCATGCCCAGGCTTCGAGATCCTCAGGAAACCATCAGCCAAGAGGATCTGAGCCTACGCAAGGTGGACCCCGTGCTGCGCGCCGAGTACTAGTGACGTCAGCGCCACAGAGTCCCCCTCCTTCTAACCCTGTCAGTGTCTCCATGGACGCCCATCAATCATTCCACTCTTAACTGCCTTGAATCAATTCCCCTACTGCACACCTCCCCTTGGATTCTTTCCCCTCCCCCCACCATGCAGCGATTGGCCCAAGCTTCCATTCGATTTATCTGAATGTTGCCATTCCTATAGCCGGGCAAAAAGGAAGAAAAGACTCCATGATTGAGGCCCAGCTTCACATCTCTGTCACTCTAATAAAAGTGATCGATTTTGTATATTCTTATCCATGAATACACAAATCTTTTTTTTTCTTTATAGCCATATAAATGAATACTTACATTTTCTTTATTTGCATATATAAGTATACATTTATTCTCTCTACAATTATATAGTCATACACATGAATGCTTATATGAATATAGAAAGAATAAATGAATACATAAATATATGGACATATGTAGTTATTTTCTATATATATGTAGATTTAGAGAATATAATTTGGAGAATATATTCATTTGTATAAGCTCTCATATATTCTCTTCATATATTCATATATATGTATTCATATGTAAATGTAAGGAATCATATTTATGTGTCAATTATTTTCTCTTGTCCTATATATGGAAACACTCTCTCTTTATTCCCATTCATAGGATTACTCATATATTGCTTCTATATTCATATATAGGAATACTCATATTTTTTCTTTTTATATATGAATTTGTTATTGTTCCTTTTCCTATGGGGGAACATAGAGGATTCCGCTGTATGAGAAATGTCCCAATCTTCCATCCTCCTTTTCCATGAGTTTATGCTTTGCCTTTGGCTGCCATACCTCTCCCATTAGTAAGTCAGTCAAATGGTGGCCAAAACATGTAGAAGGTTCTGTTTTGTCCCACTATGAAAAATGATATCATTCAAAATTCTCCATGAAATGATTGTATGTGTGTGTGCCCACACTTTCCTGAATGCCCATCCCTTTTTCAGTCATTAGTAACAAGATGGAATAGGTCACGTCCTTCCATCTTGGTTTATCTTTATACTAATGTCTGTTCTTGAATAAATGAGTGCCTTAAGTGTTCAAATGTAGAGGGCTTCGATGAAGGAATTGTAATGCTCTCAGTGAAGGTGCTTTTTTACAGATCCCTGTGATCTTGGGTCAAGGGTTTATTCAGGCTTCCTTTCCAACCATAATTCCCAGAGCAGCGGCCTTTGTACAACAGCACCCTCTGTTCTAGCTATAATCTGCACTGTTCCTATCTAGAAAAGCCCAACTGCCACCCATCCCTTCTCCCAAGAAGTTCTTGACTCCTGCCTCTCCATAGTTTACCTCCATTTAGCAATCGCCACATATCCAAGGTATACTTTTCCCCTCACTAGACTGGGAGTTCTCTGAGGGAAGGAAACAGGGACCTGGCCTAAGATAATACCTCCAAATCACAGGGAAATGTTCAAGTAGGGCTCTGAATGAAGTAGATAGGGGTCAGTATTCCTTTATTTCTTAAATGGAAGAAGCCTGTTCTGGGAAGTCACAGGATTTGTTCAGATTTACTCTGATAATCCTAGGCAGGTCCAAAGCCCTAAGGGCTTTTTTTTTCTTTCTTCATTTAACCCCATGGACATAACTGAAGACTCCCAGAACTCCTAGCTCTATGGAACCTTCTGATTTTCAGTGGTTGTAACCATCTTCTGGGGAGCACCTTCTGAGAGGGATTTTTGGTCCATGAAGCTTGGCTGTCAGAGGAGGGAGATGCTAAGACAAACCAGTTAGTCTGGCAGGGAATTCCATATCAGTTTCTAGTTACATCGTATACTGACTGTGACCTTGACCCCTGCCCTCCTCTTGACTTCAGTTTACCTTTTTCTAAAATGAGGAGGTTGCTGGATGACCTCTGAGCTCTCTTTTAGCCCTACATCTTTTAGGCTACAGTCCTTCCAGACTCTGCCACTCATGTTTCTCTCCCAAGCCATCACTCCCTCCCATTGAGAAAACCCTGCTAATCTAATGTTTTTCCTTGGGGCAGCCCCCTGTTCAGCAAAGTTCTACTGGTTGTTTGATTGTAAAATATAGAATTAAAACCAGTGGGTCTTTCTGGACATGCTTTGCCTTTTCAACCCCACAATGGCATCCTTGGAGTTCAGGGGATCAAAAGGTTGAGATCTATAAGGACCTGGAGGTCTTGGGACATTAAGAATTTAAGCCTCAGGTAGGCTTTGGACAAGTCTCACACCTCAGATGTTTACTTCCCAACCCTTGGGATCCTCAGAAAGCCACCAGCCAAGCAGAGTTGAGCCTAGAGGCGGACCCCCCTGCTGAGCACCAATGACCAGTGACATCACTGCCCACTTTTGTGAGGTAGGAGTTTCCTTCTTGTCAACACTGTTCCACCCTTTCCAGCCACCATCAGGCATCCCACCCACCATCAGGCATGGACTCAACTTCCCTCTTTCCCACACCCTCCCTCTAGGCTCATTTTAGGCTCCTTAATCTCAGCATGTGGTCCTGATTTCCCAGCCAGACACAGAGTAAGAGAGGATCACAGGGAACTAAAATTTGATATAAAATGGTTTTATTGTGTGTGCATGTTTACTTTCTTGAACTCATACCTTACCCCTTTTAACTCAATAAAAACACATTGAAACAAGTTAGGTTGGAGCACATTTTAATGTAGGCTACAGGTTTCCTGTTGTGCCTTTTTATCTTTATACTAATGTCAGTTCTCTACAAAGTCAAGTGTCTACCCACTGAGACTGTTGAAGGAATTGAAAGGCTCCAAATGAAGATGTTATCCTATATCCATGGCATTGTTTTTACTGATAATTTGCTTTGGCTTTTGGCTTCTGGCTTCTGGCTTCTGGCTTCTGGCTTCATGGTTTTTCCACTTCAGACTGTTTGTAGAAGGGAGATGATGTGGGCGATGTCTTTAAGACAAATCTCAATAGGACGGGGAGCGGGCCGTCTCCTCCTTCTCGGTGGAGCTTGACTGACCTGTAGAGAGTAGAAGAGAAAAGGGAACATGAGCTTTGGCCCTTTGCTGACCCTGACACTCCCACCACATCCCTTTCTGTGGCCCAACCTGGTCCCTTTTCCTATGCCTAGAATTTTCAGCTCTGTTTAATCCTTTTCCCCTTCCAGAAAACCCAACTCATGCTGCCCACCCCCCTTCAGGAAGCCCCTTCTGCTCCCCATGTCACAAAACCATCTTGTGGCCCAGGGGATTGGAAGGTGAAAATCAGGCAGGGACCAGTTGAGGATCATTTACTTACCTTATGTGAAGGTCCAGGGGCTTCATTGTTGGCATCCGGTGCTCCACTGGGTCTGTTGTTGGATTGCCCAGGCCCCATGTTAACATTGGCTCTGTCCTCTGACATCTTTTTATTCCCTCCGATACCTAGTCCTCGTCCCCCGGTTGGTACTCAGGGAGCCAGCCACCAGCCAAGAGGAGCTGAGTCTGGTTTAGGTGACCCACTCCGGCTCTATAAAAAGCCTATGGCCGATGACATCAGTCGTCTACCTCTGTGAGGCAATAGTCCCCTCCAGCCAATCAGGTCCCTCTCCTCCCCTTTACGTCACAGATGGTCCTGGGTGTGGTCTTGGGCGGGGCACTTACAGTTGGGCTGCCTTTGGTCTTTTCTACCCTCCCCCCCCTGGACCCCCCGCAGGTTTATTTTAGCCAGAATCAATTCCCACGAGTTTTTCCAAAAGAGTTTATCTGGTAACGATATAATAATGCCTTTAGAGGAACTGGGCAGGGTAGAGGAAGGAGGACCAGGATTAGGACAAAACCATTCCTCCACTGCCCATCATTTTGTCCATCTCTCAGTTTATCTAACAAAACCTGATTGGCTTTTTGTAAATTCATAGCCATGAATATTCATATTTTTCCTCTGTATTCATATATAGCAGTATTCATGTGTTCTCTACATACTCATATGCACCAGCTCTCTTATAATCTTCATATATACATGTAAGAATATTCATGTATTTTTATCTGCTTATTTCATAAATTTCTCTACAATCCACAAACTTGTATTTTTATATATCCATATGTATATGCTCTATGCTTTATTCTCTATTCTCATATTCTTTCTATTCTCCATGTCCACATATATGAATATGTCACATTTGTGCATGTGGGAATACACAGATACACCCCCCCCCCCAAAGCAAGAGAAAACCAACAGAGCAAATTATAGTAAGACAAATACAGGAAAGGCACTAGAATTAAGAGGGATTAAGAAAAGCTTTCTGTAACAAATGGGATTTTAGTTGGGATTTAAAGAAAATCAGAGAGGTTATTACTCAGAGTAAAGGAAGGGCAGAGAGTTTCAGGCATGAGAGACATCCAGATAAAATGCTTGGAGCTTAAAGCTGAAGTGTCAGTGGAATAGTCGAGGTCATCATTAAGGGTATGACCATTTCTGTTTGTGGCCGAAGTAGACAGAAGAGTAAGTCGTGGGAAATGAGTAGGTTCAAGAACTGAATGTTCAGGGTTTTTGATGAAGTGTCAGTATGCCTGATGTTGTTTCCTAATATGAGAACAGAGGTTGGAGGGGAGAAGAAAATTGGGGGCCAGGTATCAAAGTCATTGATGAAGGAAGAGAAGTGTTCTGGAAATCTGTAGACAACAGCCATCAGGATTTTGATTGGGTGGTAGAAATGAATAGCATGAACCTCAAAGGAGGAGAGGTTACTGAGTGATGGAGATAGGTAGAGAACCTGGAAGTGGCAATGGGAACCAAGAAATATTGCCCTGCCTAGATCAGTGAGTCAAGGGAAATTTGTAAAGGTATAGCTAGTACTGATCAGTCATGGAAGTTGTATCATTGGGGAAGAGTCAGGTTTCATTGATTACTGGAAGATGGAAGGAGTGGAAGAAGAAAAGATTTAGGAGGAAGGGAAATTTGTTGCTTATGGAACTAGCCCTAGCACTAGAAGGCACAGTAGAAAGAGAGGGTGGTGTTTGGTCAGAACCCTGTGGTAAGAATGTTGAACTACCTCCTTCTGTGAGCAAAACATTAAACACAAAGGCCCCCTGGCAAATTGCCAGCACAGGAAACTATGCAGTTTCCTGGAGAGAGCAGGTAGGAATATCCCCTGTTGTGAGCATGGCACCAAACACAAGGGGCCTTGACAAACTGCCAACCCAGGAAATCAGATTGTTTTTAAGAGAGAGCAGGTAGGGCTACCTCCTGCTTGAACAAGATACCAAACAGAAGGGACACCAGGCAAATTTCTAACCCAGGAAACCAGGCTGTTGCCTAAAAAGAGCAGGTATGGTTACTTACTGTTATGAGTAAGAAACCAAACACCTGACAAATTGGCAGCTTGGGAAACCACTCTTTATGGATTAGAGTAGGTAGAGCTACACCTTGCTATGAATCCTGAAACACAAATGGCTCCTGGGAAATTGCCAGTCTGGGAAACTACTCTGGAAAAAGAGCAAGTAGGGTTACCCCCTGCTGTGGCCAAAACACCACAAACAATGGCCCCTACCATACTGCCAGCCCAGGGAAATCAGGCAGTTTCCTGGAAAACAGGTAGGGCTACCCGCTATTATGAACAAGACATAAAACACAAGGGGCCCCGGAAAATTGTCAGTCTGGGAATCCAGACTGTTTTCTAGAGAGAGCAAGTTCAGTTATCCCAATAAAATGGGCTCCTGGCAAATTGCCAGCTCAGGAAACCAGGCTGATTCTGAAAAGAGTAGGTAGGGCTACACCATGCTGAGACCAAAAAATACAAGTTGCCTCTAGCAAATTGCCAGTCCATAAAACCAAACTGTTGCCTGAAGATATTGGCTAAAGCTATTTCCTACTGTGAGCTAGAAACCAAACAAAAGGGGACCTTGATAAATTGTTTGTCCAGGAAACCAGGCTGTAGCTTGGAGAGAACAGGTATAGTTACTTCCTACTGTGAGTAAGACAACAAACACATAGAACCCCCAAAATTTGCCAACTTGGAAAACCAAGCTGTCGCCAGGAGAAAGCAGATATGGTTACCTCCTATTGTGAGCAAATGACAAACACAAGGGGCCCCTTGCAAGTTGCCAGCCTGAAAAACAAGGCTGTTTTTTGAAACGAGCAGGTAAGTCTCCCTCCTACTTTGAGCAAGACACCAAACACAAGGGACTCCTGGCAAATTGCCAAGCTGTTGCTTGGAGAGAGCAGATTGGGCTATTCCCTTCTATGAAAAAGATATTAAAAACAAGGGGCTCTGGAAAATTTCCAGCCTGGGAAAACAGGTTGTTACCTAAAGCAAGCATTGTGACTTAGTGAGTAAGTCACAATGGGCCTGTTGAAAATTGCTAGCCCATGAAAAAGGGTTTTTTTTTTGAAGAGAATAAGTAGTTAGGACTACATCCTCCATTAAGCAAGACATCAAACTTTTAAAAGGAACTCCTAGCAAATTGCCAGCACAGGCAACTAGGCTGTTTTCTAGGTAGGGCTGTAAGCACAAACACAAAAGTGCCCCCCTCAAATTGGCAGCTTGGAAAAACAGGCTGTTGTCTGGAGAAAGCAGACATTGTTACCTCCTGCTGTGAGCAAACCACTAAACAGGAGGTACCACTTGTGAATTCCCACCTGGGAAACTAGGCTGTTGCCTGGAGAGTGTAGGTATGATTCTATCCTGCTCTGAGTAAGACACCAAACACAAAAGTCCCCTGGCATATTGTCAGCCCGAGAAACCAAACAAGTTACCTGAAAATAACAGGTAGGTCTACCTTTTGCTATAAGCAAGACAGAAAACACAAGGGTGTCTACACATTGCCAGCTTGGGAAACCAAGTTAGAGGAGGTAGTACTACCTGTTGTGAGCAAAACACCAAAC
The DNA here is from genome assembly GCF_902635505.1 of Sarcophilus harrisii. Taxonomy (NCBI): domain Eukaryota; kingdom Metazoa; phylum Chordata; class Mammalia; order Dasyuromorphia; family Dasyuridae; genus Sarcophilus; species Sarcophilus harrisii. Next base: position 11,769,808 of record NC_045432.1, on the reverse strand, counting down.
TCAAGGGGCCATGGCAAATTGCCAGTCTGAGAAACCAGGTTGTTGCCTGGAGAGGGCAGTCAGGGATACCTTGTGCTGTGAGCAAAGCACCAACAAAGTGAGGGCCCTGGTAAATTGCCAGTTCTGGAAACCAGGTTGTTTTTTAGGAAAGAGCAGGAAGGGATACCTCCTACTTTGAGTGAGACACCAAACACATAGGACCCCTGCAAATTGGAAGCTAGGCAGTTTATTACGGCCTGTTTTATTTAGTGTCTTGCTAATAGCAGGGGGGTGGCCCTACCTGCTTTCTCCAGGCAACATTCTGGTTTCCCAGGCTGACAATTTTCAAGTGGTACTTCATGTCTGGTACACAATCCTGGAAAAATTTGAGTCTGGAAAATCAGACTGTAATCAGAGAGCAGGTATGGTTATCTCCTATTGTAAGACTCCAAACACAAGCGGCCCCTGACAAATTGCCAGCCCAGGAAAACAGGCTGTTTCCTAGGTTGGGTTACCCCTTGCTGTTAGCCTAAACAAAAGGGGTCCCCTTTGTGGTACTCTGTTCACATTAAAAGGTAGCTTGACAGTTCATTATAGGCAACAACCTTGTTTTCCAGGGTAGCAAATGGTCAAAGATCCCTTGTTTTGCTGTTTTGCTCACAACAGGTAGCCTTACCTCCTCTAACTTGGTTTCCCAAGCTGGTAATTTGTGGATACCCTGTGTTTTCTGTCTTGCTTATAGCAGAAAGTAGACCTACCTGTTATTTTCAGGCAACTGCCTGGTTTCTCAGGCTGACAATATGCCAGGGAACTTTTGTGTTTGGTGTCTTGCTCAGAGCAGGAAAGAATCATACCTACGCTCTCCAGGCAACAGCCTAGTTTCCCAGGTGGAAATTTACAAGTGGTACCTCCTGTATAGTGGTTTGTTCACAACAGGAGATAACCATGTCTGCTTTCTCTAGGCAACAGCTTGTTTTTCCAGGCTGCCAGTTTGCCAAGGGACCTTTTGTGTTTGTGCTCACAACAGGTGGTAGCACTATCTAGGAAACAGCCTGATTCCCAGGGCTGGCAATTTGCCAGGGGCCCCTTGTGCTTGATGTCTTACTCATAACAGTAAATAACCATACCTGCTCTTTCCAGGCAACATTCTGGTTTCCTGGATTAGGAATTTGCCTAGTGTCCTTTTTGTTTTGTGTCTTGTCCATGCAAGAGGTAGCCCTACCTGCTTGCTCTTAAAAACAACCTGGTTTCCTGTGCTGACAATTTGTCAGGGGTCCCTTGTATTTTGTGTCTTGCTCACAGTAGGAAGTAACCATACCTGCTCTCTCCAGGCAACAGCTTGTTTTCCCAGGCTGACAATTTGTCAGGGGTCTCTTGTGTTTGGTGTCTTGCTCACAGCAGGAGGTAGACTTACCTGCTCTCTCTAGAAAACAGCCAGGGTTCCCAGGCTGGCAATTTGGTAAGCACCCCTTGTGTTTGATGTCTTGCTCATAGCAGAGAGTAGCTCTATCTGCAACAACCATGGCTCCGGCCAGCAATTTGCCGGGTGCCCCTTGTGCTTGGCATCTTGCACACAGCAGGAGGAAGAACTACCCACTCTCTTCAAAAAAACCCCCAGATTTCCCAGATTGGATATTTCCCAGTATTCCTTTTGTTTTGTTAACATCATTGTAGGATTAATCTAGGTTTGTAATGCCCAAGAACTGAGGCAAGATAGAGTTTAGAGAGTTTTTAATATTTTATTTGAATTTCTGAGAGGGAGAATTGTGCTGGGGACATGCTGCCCTCAGGGCTGATGTCTAAAGTATCCAGCTGAGAATGTGAGTTCTCAATGACATATTTATACACGGTAGATAAACAAAGGCAGGGGGATGAAGTCCAAATTCTGGTGAGCGGGAATCTCCAGGCAGGAACCATCAATCTGGTTCTGACAGGATGGGGGGGGGGGGGGAGGACCATAAATTCTAACAAACTGGGAGTTAAGGATGTGTCCAGCTTAGAGCCAGGAAGTCTTGACTACCCCTTATCTTGAGCTTACACATTGACAATTTATAACTTCTGAGTTATATCAGTCTTAATGAACCAGAAGGGGGGTTGCAACTAAGGGGAATTGAGGCAGAACAATTAGGGAAACTGAGGCAAGACACTTAGGGAAACTGAGTCAGAACAATTTAGGGAAACTTAGAACAATTTATGGAAACTGAGTCAGGACAATTTAGGAAAACTGAGGCAGGACAATTAGGGAAACTGAGGCAGGACAATTAGGGAAACTGAGTCAGGACAATAAAAGGGAACTGTGGCACAATAGGTTCAGAATTCTCAATCGGTATAGTCTTTTTAAGTTTATTACTTCTCAGAACCTTCATTTAAACAAGATATAAGAAAAAGAGGAAACTTATAGCATAAAAGTAAGATGCAATTAATAGATACGGTGATCACCAAGACAATATAAGAAGCAAACAGACAGCATACAACCTACATCTTCACCACTTCAAGGAAGCTCTAACATCTGGATTCCAAGAGCTGGGATAACCCTAGTCACAGCTATCCAGAATCTTGAGTGAGGAAACAGGTGGGTATTATTAGGCAAGTGATACCAATCTTAACTGAGTTCTCAAAATATCTTCCCACTAAGGGGTTTTTATAGACTGAGAACAAAGAAGGCACTACGCTAAATATTCTCAGTTGATATGTGACCCTTTAGATAGAGCAGCCTTCCTCAGATGCAGGGATACTCTATTGCAAAAGGTCCATTGAAGAGAATATTTGTTTATTCCTTTAGGAGGATTGTGTTTACTCCAGGAACTTCCTGGGTTTCTGGAGTTAACATAGGTCTGCCATAAAGGACATTCATTAATAAAGGTTCCAGGAGGATGGCCATTCCTTCTGATGCTTCCCTAGATTTATCAGATAGCTAGTAGTGCATTTCAAAGTTTTCATAAAACAAATTTCTACAAAGGCATGTCCGAGATTCACTGTGATTCTTCACTAGGATTCCCTACACATCAATGGGTAGCCCTACCTGTTCTTTCCACCTAATAGACTGGTTTTCTGAGTTCACCCTTGTGTTTGGCATCTTGCTCAAGCAGGAAGTAGCCCTCCCTTCTGTCACCAGAAAACAACCTGGTTTCCCAGGCTGGTAATTTGTCAGAGGCCGCTTATATTTGGTATTTTGCTAACAGCAACTTGCTCTACAAGAAACATGCTGATTGTCAATTTGGGGAACCCCTTGTGTTTGGTGTCTTGCACACTGTAACAGTTTGCTCTACCTGCTCCACAGAAACAGCCTGGTTTCCCAGACTGGCAATGTGCCTGAGCCCTCTTGATTTTGGTGTCTGGCTCACAGAAATAGGTAACCATATCTGCTCTCTACAGGTAACAGCATGGTTTCCCTGACTGGCAATTTTCCCCAGGGCCACTTGAGTTTGTTGTCTTTCTGAGAGCAGAAAGCAGCTCTATCTACTCTCTCCTGGAAACTGCCTGGTTTCTTGGGCTGCCAGTTTGCCAGGGCTTCCTTGTTTTTGGTGTCTTAATCAAAGCAGGAGGTAGCTCTACCTGCTCTCTCCAGGCAACAGACTGGTTTCACTGGCTACCAATTGGATGGAACCACTTGTATTTATCCCACAGCAGAGGGTAGCCTTACCTGCAACAGCCAAAGTTCCAGGGCTGGCAATTTGCCAGGTACCACTTGTGTTTGATGTCTTGTTCATAACCCTACCTCTTTTCTCAGAAAATAACCTGGTTTCCCAGGCTGGCAATTTACAAAAGGCCCCTTGTGTTTAGTGTGTTTCTCATAGCAAAAAGTAACCATACCTTTCCTCTCTAGGCAACAGCTGGATTTCTAGGTCTGGCCGTTTCCCAGGAGCTCCTTGTTTTTTGTCTTGCTCACAGCAGGAGGTAGATCTACCTGCTGTTCAGGAAACAAACTGGTTTCCTATCTGGCAATTTGCCAGGGGCCCTTTGTGTTTGGTTTCTTGCTTACTGCAGGAAGTAAATCTACCTCCTCTTTCAGGCAGTTTGAGAGAGCAGTTATGTTTATCTTTGCGGTAAACATGGCACCAAACAGTGGACCCCACAAAAATTGCCAAGCCCAGAAAGTAGGCTTTTTTTTGAGAGATCAGGTGGAACTACCTCCTGCTGTAAACAAGATACCAAACATAGGAAGCTGTTGGAATACACATGAGCCACCTGACAGTGGCTGCTGGAGATCCAACCCAGACCTGCAGAATGGATCTCTTCTTGTGAGAGGATGATAAGAGGAGACTGAGAGGAAGTTGCTATTCTCTGACCTCTCTGACTGAGAGGCCATTGCATTGTCTGATCTCTCTCCTCTTCCCTCTGCCTCCAGTTTATCTCATTCCCAATCCACAACACCTGCACCAGCAAAGGCTGCCCTGCAACTCCTTCAGATGTTATGATCCACAGCTGTGGAGGCTCTGGGGCAATTGACCTGTTCCTTAATAGGGAGCCCTAGGAAATTTGCAAGTCCAGGAAAACAGGCAGTTTTCTGGAGAGAGTAGGTAGAGCTACCTCCTGCTCTGAGCAATACACCAAACACAAAGGGCCCCTGGCATATCATTAGGCCTGGAAACCAGGCTGTTGCCTGGAAAAAACAGGTTGGGCTACTTGTTGCTATGAGCAAGACACAAATCACAAGGGCCCCAACAAACATCAGGCTCAAGAGACCAGGCTGTTTCCTGGCAAGAGTTAGTAGGGTTATCCCCTGTTGTGAGAAAGACATGAAACACAAAGGGCCCCAGCACATTGCCAGCCTAGGAAGCCAGGTGATCCTGGAAAGAAGGTAGGGCTACCTTCTTCTATGAGTAAGACAGTAAACAAAATGGCAAATTGCCACCCCAGGAAACCAGGCTGTTGTTTGGAGAGAAGAGGGGTTACCTCCTGCTGTAAGACACCAAACAGAAGGTGTGAGAAATGCTGAAAAGTTGGGTTTCCAAGTATTGCAAGCTTTGAGGTAGTGTGGGATAGTGGTTACCACTGAGTAAGAGGTTTTCAGAAAGTGAGAGGTTAAGGAAGGTTAGGATTCACAGAACAATTACATGAGCAATAGAAGCCTTGAGCAAACAAGAAGTTGGGGGGCTAGGAAGGCACAGGGGGATTCAGCCAATCAGAAAGTGTCTTGTGGTTTTGAGAAAACTACAAACTTTTTCTTTCTTTTTTTTAATTTTTATTTAATAGCCTTTTATTTGCAGGTTATATGCATGGGTAACTTTACAGCATTAACAATTGTCAAACCTCTTGTTCCAATAGAAAAGTACAAACTTAAGATAATAGGCCATCCAGCCCAAACTAGTTGGGGTCAATGGCAGGACTTGACCAAATCACTACTGAGCCTGCTTAATAGGCTAATTGAATATTAAACAACACACCCCAGAGTAGGAATTTTCCACCATTTTTCAACATGGAATGTATAAGGAGGGGGTGGGGCATGTTTTATACATATTAAGGGGGAACATATTAAGGGAATTTTATACATATTAAGGTTATGGGATCATAACATCTGAAGTAGTTGCAGGGCAGCCTTTGCTGGCGCAGGTGTTGTGGATTGGGAATGAGATAAATTGGAGGCAGAGGGAAGAGGAGAGAGATCAGACAATGCAATGGCCTCTCAGTCAGAGAGGTCAGAGAATAGCAACTTCCTCTCAGTCTCCTCTTATCATCCTCTCACAAGAGGAGATCCATTCTGCAGGTCTGGGTTGGATCTCCAGCAGCCACTGTCAGGTGGCTCATGTGTATTCCATGTGTAGTGAGCATATCAGAAAGACTGTAACTCAGATAAAACGGACCAATCCATTCTCTGAAGGGAGGATCTGCGCCATACTAGCAAGTATAAAGTTTTTCCCACTTCTGTACTCAGTGCTCCCTCTTCCTGAAGAAGAGTGGGGTCCGCTTCTGGCCAGAAACATTAAGACAATTCCTTAAGATTCTTCTTTAGTAAAATTTCCTCGATATCTGGTTTTCAGTGTTGAGTGTTATTTCTAACAAAGGGGACCCCAAATTGCCAGATTGGGAAACTGTGCTGTTATTTTAGGAGAAGGGAATAGGCTACCTCATGCTATCAGAAAGATATCAAACCCAAGGTGCTCTACCAAATTCCCAACTTGGAAAACCAGGTTGTTTCCTGGGTTGCAGTTAGGGCTACCTCCTGCTGTGAGCAAGAAACCACACATAAGGGATCCTTGGGAAATTGCCAGGCCAGGAAACCAGACAATTTCCTGGAGAGAACAGATAGAGCTAACCTCTGCTGCAAGCAAGAAAAAAGAAAGGGCCCCAGCAAATTGCCAACTTTAGGAAACAAGGCTGTTTCCTGGAGAGAGCAGGCATGGTTACCTCTTGCTGTGAACATGACACTAAACAGAGTACATCCCTGGAAAATTACCAGCTAAGTTACCAGGGTGTTTCCTGGAGAAAGCAAGTATGGTGACCCCCTGTTATTAGCAGGACACAAAATGAAAGGAGCTCCCCAAATTGTGAGATCAGGAATCAGGCTTTTACATGGGGAGCAGATAGGACTACCACCTGTCGTGAGCAAGACATTAAACTCAAAGGGCTGAGGCAAATTGACTGCGAAGGAAAACAAACTGATGTTTGGAGAGAAGAGGCAGGACTACATCATGATGTAGCAAGACATCAAAAACAACGTGCCCCCAAATTGCCAGCTCAGGAAATCAGGCAGTCTCCTGGAGAGAGCAGGTAGAGTTACCTTCTGCTCTGATCAAGACACCAAACACAAAAGACCCATGGCAAATTGCCAGCCAAGCCTGGAGAGAGTAGGTAGGGCTACCCCCTGGTATGAGCAAGACACAAAATGAAAGGTGACCCTCAAATAGCTAGCTTGGGAAACCTGATTGTTTCCTGGGAAGAGAAGGTAGAGTTACCTCCTGTTCTGAGCAAGAGCCCATACATAACAGGGCCCTGGCAAATTGCCAACTGGAGAAACAAGGCAGTTGTTTGGAGAGAAGAGGGGCTACCCTCTTCACAGAAGCTGTGAATAAGACACCAAAAAGAAGGGAGCCCTGGGAAATTGCCAGCCCAGGAAACTAGGCAGCTTCCTGGAGAGAGTAGGTAGGACTACCCCTTGCTGTGAGCAAGTCATCAAATAAAAGGGGTTTACAAAATTGTCAGCTTGGGAAACCAGGCTGTTTCCCAAAGATTAGGTAGGGCTACTTTCTGATGTGAACAAGGCGCTAAATACAAGGGGCCCCTGGCCAAATGCTAGCCTAGGGAACTAGGCCGTGTTTTGGTGATAAGAGGGGCTACCTCCTACTGTGAATAGGAAATCAAACAAAAGGGACCTCAAATTGCCAGCTTGGGAGACCAGGCTATTTTTTGGAGAGAAGGGGGCTACCTTGTGTTGTGAGCAAGACACCAAAAACAAAGGGTCCACCAAATTGCCAAGTCCGGAAACCAGGTAGTTTCCTGGAAAGAGTAGGTACATCTACCCCCTCCTGTGAATCAAACAAATACAAATGATCCCTGGAATTTACCAGCCTGGGAAACCAGGTTGTATTTTGGAGAGAAATAGGGCTATTTCCTGCCATGAATAAGACATCCAACAAAAGGGGACCTCATATTGTCAGTTCGGCAAACTAGGCTATTTGGGAGGGGAAAGGGGATGGGCTACCTCCTTCTGTGAGCAGAAAGGGAGTCATGGAGAATTGTCAGCCCAGGAAATGCCCCTGCTATGAGCAAGACAAATACAAGGGCTCCAGCAAGTTGGAGCCTGAGAAACCAACCTATTGCCTGGAGAGAGCAGTTAAACCTACTCCCTATTATAAAAAAGACATGGCCCTGGGAATTGCTAGCTTGGGAAACCAGGCTGATATTTGCAGAGTATCTCCTGGTGTGAACCACACGCCAAAAACAAAGGGTACCCCGAATTGGCATCCTGAGCTCAGGAAATCAGGATATTTCTAGGAGAGGAGATATGGCTAACTCCTGCTGTGAGCAAGACACCAAACAGAAGGGAGCCCTGGTGTTGGAATCTTTACAAATTGTTAAGTCATTAGAGTTGATAGAGACAATAATTATCTAATTTAGCATGGTTCAGTATGATTGATCTGATCCTACAAGGAGATGTTATGGGCCAGAAGAAACAAGGTACTAAGTGGAACTGAGAAACAATGCTTGTGTTCACACCTTTACTCATTGGAGTTCACAAGTATGGGAGATTCACAAAGTTAACTTTGTAACTTTGTGAATTCACACCTCCCTTAATCCCTGCCTCCAGAAGGAGGAGTCAACCTTTGGGAGATCAGATATATAGAAGCTCTTAGAGCTTCAAGTTAGTTACTTCGGAACATTGCCAGGGGTCGGAGAGGAGCACTCTGGGAAGAAGCCCACAAGCCCTCTCTCAGAGGCAAGAGAGATTCATTCCATCTTCCACCTTGGTGCTGGCTGGAGGCTGAAGAAAGCAGAGGCAGAAGCAAAGGACAAAGCTGCAAGATCTCTTGGAACCAAGCAGAAAGACAGGCATCTAAGAAAGCTACCCGGGCCCAAGGAAGGAGAAAATAAACATTTGCATTTTATCAGCTGGCTGCGTTTGGAGTGATTATTACTTTTAACTGAAACTAAGGCTGCCTCCAGAAAACCTCCCCAAGAAACCTGCTCCCAGAGAGAACCATTATTATATTTTAAAGAAGAAGAACACCACACCCTGGAAAATTGCCAGCCTGGGAAACCAGGAAATTTCCTGGAGAGAGTAGGTAAAGCTAGTTGCTCCTGTTCTAAGCAAAACACCAAACACAAGGGGCCTCAGCAAACCAGGATGTTTTTTTTTTTTTTTGGAGAGAAGGGGATGTGCTATTTCCTGCTGTGAGCAACAAAGAAAAGGGAGCCCTGTGAAATCGGCATCCCAGAAACCAGGCTGTTTCCTAGAGAGACCAGGTGTACTTATCTCCTGTTGTTAAAAATGTACCAAATACAGTGGGTCCCTGGCAAATTTCCCTTCCAATTACCAGGTTGATTTTTTTTTCAAGAGAACAGATAAGGTTATCATCTGCTATTAGCAAGACACAAATCAAAAGCTCTCTCCCCCCTCCTCACCCCCGCCCCCGCCCCAGATAGCCAGCAAGGGAAACAAGATTGTTTCCTGGAGGTTGGTGGGCATACCTCCTGCTGTGTGCAAGACACCAAACAGAAGGGATCCCTGGGAAGTTGTCAGTTCCAGAAACAAGGCAATTCATGGAGAGAGTATTACATATGCCCCCTCATTTAAGCAAAACAAACACAAGGGGCCCTGGAAAATTACCAGCCCGGGAAACCAGGCTATGGTTTCTAGAGAAATGAGGCTACCTCCTGCTGTGAATAAGACATCAAACAAAAGGAGACCCCCAATTGCCAGTTCAACAAATCAGGCTGTTTTGTGGGAAAAAGGGGCTACTTTCTGCTGTGAGCAAGATACCAGACAGAAAGAAGTCCTAGGAAATTGCTCAGTAGTTGCCTTGGGAGTAGGTGAGGTAACCTGTTGTGAGCAAGGCACCAAACTGAAAAGGATCCTAGGAAAGTCAGACCAGAAAACACCCTGATATGAGCTTATCCCGAGTCTACCCCTTGGTATAAGGCTACTACATGCTGAGCTGCTCTTCCCCCACCAGCAAGTCTTCAAATAAAACACAAGAGGATTCCAAATGGACAGCTCTGGAAACAAACTTATTTCCTGGAGAGCAGACAAGGCTACCTCCTGCTGTGACCAAGATGCTAAACACAAGGGGATCTGGCAAACTACTATCTTGGGAAACTAGGCTGATGTTCACAGAGAAGGGGTAGAGTAACCTCTTGTTCTAAGCAAGACATCATACAGAAGGAGCCCTGGCAAATTGCCAGCTTTATTTCCATATTTTAGAAGGTGGGCTACCCTCTCCTGGGGATAAAATATTAAACAAAAGGGTACCACAAATTTCCAGCTCATCAAACCAGGCTGATTTTTGAGAAGGGGTTGGCTACTTCCTTCTGTGAGCAAGACACAAAAGAAAATGGAGGTCCGAAAATGACTAGTCCAGGAAATCTCCTGGTATGAGGGCACCCACACTGGGAAGCTACTCCCTGCTGTGAGGACACCCTCCCCATCCTGTGAGCAAGGCAAATACAAAAGCTCCAGCAAAATGTATCCTAAGAATCCAGGCTGTATTCTGGTAAGCAGATATGGCCATTGGTTGGTGTGAGCCAGGAAACCCACTGGGGTAAGGTTATACCTTAGTGTGAGGCTACACCCCTGGGAAGTTACTCCCTGAGGTGAGATTACCCACTGCTGTATACTAGGGCTCCAGCAAACTGAAGCCTGAGAAACCAGATATTTGCCAGGAGAACAGGTAGTGTTATCTTCTGGTGTGAGCAATACAACAAATACAAGGGTTCCAAGCTAACTACCAGCCCAGGAAATCACCTGATGTGAGGCTACCCCTTGGTGTGAGGCTACCTTTCCCAGAAGGCTATCCTCTGCTATGAGGTTACCCTTTTCCATAAGGAAGACAAATATAAAGTCTCCAAGAAATGGCTCAGCAACAAGGCTGTTGGCTGGAGAGCATGTGAGGTGATCTCTTGCTGTGAGCAAGACACTAACAGAGAAGAGTCCCAGTCCAGGAAATCCCCTGCTGTGAGGATATCCCTCCACCCCTTGCTGTGAGACTACCTTCTAGTGTGAGCAACCCTCTGATGTGAGCAAGTCATCAAATAAAAGGGGTCCCTACATTATCAACTTGGGAAACCAGACTGTGTATCCTGGAGAACAGATACAGCTAACTCCAGGTGTGAGCAAGATACCAAACACAAGGAGCCCTAGAAAATTGGTAGCTTGGGAAACCAGGCTGACGTTTGTAGAGAAGAGGGAGAGCTAGGTCCTGGTGTGAGCAAGACAGCAAACACAAAGTACCCCGCCCCAAATTGGAAGATCGGGAAACAAGGTGGTTTTCATGAGAACATGTCCAGGGTTATCTCCTGCTGGGAGCAAGACACAAAATAGAATAGAGCCCTATGAAACTGGCATCCCAGAAAACCAGGTGATTTCCTCCAGAGACTAGGTATGATTTCCTTTTTCTGTGAACATGACACCCAACAGAGTGGGTCCCTGGCAAATTGCCAGCCCAGTTACCCCTGAGGGATTTGAAAAGAACTGGTAGGATTTCCCACTACTCTTAATAAGAAACAAAAAAGGAAAGTAGCCCACCAAATTGCCAGTAAGGGAAAGTGGCTTGTTTCCAAGAGAGCATGTCAGGCTACCTCCTAGTATGAGCAAGACACCAAATACAAGGGTTCCCAGAAAATTGCCAGCACAAGAAATCTCTTTGTGTGACTCTCCCCTCTGGTGTAAGGTTCCCCCTGCTGTGAGGCTACACACTGGTGTGAGCTGTCTCTGATGTGAGTAAGTCATTAAATAAAATTGATCCCTAAATTGTTCATTAAGTTGTATCCTGGGGAGAAGATACAGCTATCTTCTGGTGTCAGCAAGATACCAAACAAGAGACCCTGGCAAATTGTTACCTTGGGAAACCAGGGTGATATTTGCAAGTAGAGGGAGACCTTAGTTCTGCTGTGAGGTAGACACAAAATACAAAGATTCTCGGCAAATTGCCAGCCCAGAAAACCCACTGGTATGAGGCTCTTCCCTGATATGAGGCTACCTTTCCAGGAAGGATATCATTGGATGTGAAGTTATCCTCCTGGTGTGAGGAAATCATCAAATAAAAAGGATCCCCAAATTGGAAATGGGCTGTATTCTGATGAGCATATACAACTAGCTCCTGGTGTCTGCAAGACCCCCCAAACAAGATGACCCCCAAATTGTCTATTTCCTGTGTTATTTGGAGAGAACTGGTAGGATTTCACACTGCTATTAAAAAGAAACATAAGTAAAGGAACCTTCCAAATTGCCAGTAGAGGAAACCAGGTTAGGAGAGCTAGTGATACCTCCTGGTGTGAGCAAGACACCAAATACAAGAGCTAACTTCTAATGTGAGGCTACTCCCTAGTGTGAGACTACCCCCATAGTGTGAGATTACCTTTCCTGGGAGCCTATCCTCGGCTATGTGGTTACCCCTTTCTGTGAGCTAGAGAAATAAAAGGACTCCAAGAAATTGAAAGCCGAGGAACCAGGTTTTGCCTGGAGAACATGTAGGGTTACTGCCTGCTGTGAGCAAGATACCAAACAGAAAAGTGTTCCAGTACAGGAAAAACCCTGCTGTAGGGCTACCCCACTTTGCTGTGAGACTACTTTCTGATGTGAGCAATTCATCAAATGAAAATGGTCCCTGCATGATTAACTCAGGAAACCAGGCAGTAACCTAGCAAGCAGATACAGCTATTTCATGGGGTTAGCAAGACACCAAACACAAGGGGCCCAGGTGAATTGTTAGCTTGGGAAACCAGACTGATGTTTGCAGAGAAGAGGGTGCATTTAGTCCTGCTGTGAGGTAGACATCAAACACAAGGGTTCCCTGCAAATTGCCAGAGCAGAAAATTTCTTTGTATGAGGCTACCCACAGCTATGAGGCTATCACTCCAGCCTCCCTTGTGAAAAAACTTCTACTCTAAGCAAGAGAAATACAAAGGCCTCAACAATATGATGCCTAGAGTACAGTTAGGGTTAACTTCTGGTATGAGCAAGACACCAAACACATAGGACTCCCCAAACTGGCAGCTGGGGAAAGCAGGCTGCTTCCAGGAGACCAGATATGACTGGCTCCCACTGTGAAAAATATGCCAAACAGAAGGGAGCCCCCTGAAATTGGCATCCCAGGAAACCAGGCTGTTTCCTGGAGAGACCAGGTATGGTTACCTCTTCTTCTGAAGAGAATGGGCCTCTGACAAATTGCCACCTCACTTACCCTCATCTTATGTAGAGTGAACAGGTAGGGATATCTGCACTGTTAACAAGAAACAAAAGGAAAGGAGCCCCTAATTGAAGGAAACTGGGCTGTTTCCAGGAGAGCAGTTTGGGCTATACCATGGTGTGAGCAAGAGAACAAACACAAGAGGCACCAGCAAATTGCTGGTCTGGGAAACCAGGCTGAGTTTTGGAGAGATGCAGGGCTACCTCCAGCCGTGAATAATACACCAAAATAAAGAGAACTCCCAACACAAAGTGTCCATCAAATTGGCAGGTTGGGAAAGCTGACTGTTTCCTGCATTGCTGGTAGGGTTATCCCCTGGTGTGAGCAAGACACTAAACACACAGGGTTCCCTAAATTGGCAGGTGGGGAAAGCAGGCTATTTCCCCACAGAGAACATATATTGCTACCTTTTGCTGTGAGCAATACACCAAACAGAAGAGAGCCCCGAGTAATTGACAATGCAGGTAATAAGGCTGTTTCCTGGAGAGACCAGATATACTTATCTTTTGTTGTGAATATGACGCCATAGAAAGTGAGCCCCTGACAAATGTCAGTCCAGTTATCCCCAGTCTCATTTGGAGAGAATAGGTAGACTTACCTCCTGATGTTAATAAGAAAGAAAAAGAAAAAAGCCCCCCCCCCCCAAATTGCCTGTAAGGGCAACTGGTCTCTTTCCAGGAGAGAGCATGTTGGGATACTCCCAGGTGCGAGCAAGCCAACAAACACACAAGACACTGGCAAATTGCTAGTCTAGGAAACCAGGCTGAGTTTTGGACAGATGCAGGGCTACCTCCGGCTGTGAATAATACACTAAATTAAAGAAAACCCCAAATTGCCAAATTGGGAAACCAGGCAGTCTTTGGGGAGATGGGTGCTACCTCATGCTGTAAAACACCAATCACAAAGTGTACCCCAAATTGGCAGGTCAGGATAGCTGACTGTTTTTTACATTGCTGCTAGGGTTACCTCCTGGTGTGAGTAAGACAAAAAACACAAGGGTTTCCTGCAAATTGCGAGCCCAAGAAACACCTTGGTCTGAGGCTACCTCCTGCTGTGAGTAAGACAAATTAGAAAGGCAAAATGTTTCCTGGAGAACAGGTAGTGGTTAACTCTGGGTGTGAGTAAGACACCAAACACAAAGGACTCCCCAAATTGGCATCCCAGGAAACTGGTCTGTTTCCTTAAGAGACTAGGTATGGATACTTTTTCTGGTGAATATGACACCAAACAAAATGGGCCCCTGAGAAATTTCGAATCCAGTTACCCTCATCTCATTTGGAAAGAACAGGTAGGAATACCCCCCTTGTTAACAAGAAACAAGACCAAGCTGTTTCCAGGAGAACAGGGTGGGCTATTCCTGGTGTGAGCAAGACTACAAACAGAAAGGGCACCAGGCAAAGTAGCAGCCCAGGAAACCCCCTGGTATGAGGCTACCCACTGCTGTGAGACTATCTCCTGCCGAGTGCAAGGGAAATAGAAAAGTTCCAACCATATGTTGCCAGGAAAACAAGTAGGGTGAGCTCCTGGTGTGAGCAAGACACCAAACACACAAGGATCCCCAAATTAGTAGCTGGGGAAAGCAGGGTATTTTCAGGAGATCAGGTATGGCTGGCTCCTGCTGTGAGAAATATGCGAAACAGAAGAGAGCCCTGTGAAATTGGCATCCCAGGAAACCAGACACTTTCCTGGAGAGCTCTTGTATAGTTATCTTTTGCTGGGAACATGACACCAAACACAGTGGGCCCATGCCAAATTGCCAACTAACTTATTTCTATGTTCGTTGGTGAGAACCATGTTAATAACAAACAAAATAAAAAGAACCCCCCCAAAAAATTGCCAGGAAGCAAATCTGGGCTGTTTCCAGGAGATACCAGGTATTATTACCTTTTGCAGTGAACCTGACACCAAATGGGAGTGGAACCCTGGCCAACTGCCAGCTCATTTAACCTTATGTTCTTTGGAGACAACTGCTAGGTTTACCCCCTGTTGTTAACAAAAAAAGGGAAAGAAGTCCCCCAAATTGCTAGTTGGGGAAACTGGGATGTTTCCAGGAGAGCAGATAGTGATATCATTGGGTGTGAGCAAGACACCAAATACAAAGATTGCAAACAAACTATCAGACCAGGAAATCTTCTAGTGTGAGGCTATCTCGTTGTGTGAGGCTACCCTCTGCTATAAGGTTATGTCTTGGTGCTAGCAAGACAAATACACTGTCTCCAGAAAAATGTTGCCTGGAGAACAGGGACGATTAACTTCTGGTGTGAGCAAGACACCAAATACACAGGACTCCCCAAATTGGCAGCTAGGGAAAGCAGGCTGTTTCCTTCAGAGAGAAGGTATGGCTATCTTTTGTTGTGAGCAATACACCAAACAGAAGAGAGGATTGTAAAATTGGCATCCCAGGAAACCTGAATGTTTCCTCGAGAGACCAGGTATGGTTACCTCTTCTTCTGAGTATTACACCAAAGAGAGTAGGCCTCTGACAAATTGCCACCTTACACCCCCCCCCCAGTCTCATTTGGAGTGAACAGGTAATCTTACCCTCTGGTGTTAATAAGAAACAAAAGGAAAGGAGCCTTCAAATTGCCTGTAAGGGCTATTTCCAGAAGAGAAGTTGGGCTAGACTCTGGTGTGAGCAAGCCAACAAACACAAGGGGCACCAGCAAATTACCAGTCTTGGAAACTCTCTGGTATGAGGCTATCCCCCCTTTTGTGGGGCCAGCTTCTGCTGGGAGCATGAGAAATGCAAGTGTTTAGGAAAAATTTGCCTGGAGAACAGGTAGGTTTACCTCCTGATGTGAGGAAGACACTAAACATACAGGGTTCCCCAAATTACCAGCTAGATAAATTAGGCTGTTTCCTAGAGGTCAGGTATGGCTGACTCCTGCTGTGAGAAATACACCAAACAGAAGAGAGCCCTGTGAATTGGCATCCCAGGAAAACCAGGCACTTTCCTGGAGAGTTCTTGTATGGTTATCTTTTGCTGGGAACGTGACACCAAACACAGTGGGCCCATGCCAAATTGCCAGCTAACTTACCTCTATGTTCTTTGGTGAGAACCATGTTAACAATAAACAAAATAAAAGGAACCCCTCAAATTGCCAGTAAGGGAAACCGGGCTGTTTCCAGGAGAGCAATTAGTGATACCTCCTGGTGTCAGCAAGACACAAAATACAAGGGTTCCAAGCTAGCTGCCAGCTCAGAAAATCACCTTGTGTGTGACTACTCTTTGCTATGAGGATATCCCTTGCTGTAAGAAAGACAACTACAAGGACAAAGGCATTTAGTTGTCGCTTTTTGTTTATTAATGTTATTCTTCCTTAGGTCTTTTTTGCCCAAAGGTATACCTTTCAGAACAAAGGCTGTCCTCCTCAAGCCTCTATTTAGCTCAATTAATATTCCTTAGTTTCCTTGCTTATCCAAGTAAGTCTTCCTGAACTTCCCTACTAAATAAAGTCCTAAGGACACAATGTGAAGTCTGAGTTTAGTCCCCTATGATGAGGCAGTACTCAGGCACCCTGCTGAGCAAAATTTGCTCACTTGAGGCCTTTTTTGACCAGAGGTAGTACTCTTCAGATTCCTTTCTGATCAAAGTAAGTTGTCCTCAAGCCTCTTGCTATGGAAAGAAAGTTAATTTTTTCCAGACCCCTTGTTGACCAAAGGAAGTCCTCTTCAGGCTCCTTGCTGAGCAAAGTTAGCCATCCTCAAACTTCTATTTAGCAAAGCTAAGTTTCTCAGTTTCCTGGATGATCCAACTCAGTCCTCCTCAGACCCCCTGCTGAGTAAAGTCCTCATGTTCCCTCCTGAGGCCTTAGGATCCATGCTTATTAAAATTATTCCTCTTCAGGCCTCTGCTGACTAAAGTTAATACTCCTCAGACCCTTTCTGAACAAAGTAACTCTTCCTCAGGCCTTTTGCTGACCAAAGTTAGTACTCCTCAGGCACCTCCTGACCAAAATTATTCCTATTCAGGCTTCTGCTTGGAAAAGTAAGTCTTCCTCAACCCATTTGCTAAGCAATGTTAGTCCTCCTTTAGGTCTCTTTTAAACAAAGTTAGTCCTCTTTAATTCTTCCCTTAGGAAAATTAGTCCTCCTCAGCCTTCTGCTTAGTGACATTAGTCATCCAAAAGACTCTTCTGAGCAAAGTTAGTCTTCTTCATGTCACATGTCAAATTTAGTTGAGGCTTCTTGTTGAGCAAAGTTAGTCTTTTTGAAGCCTCTGTTGACCAAAGTTAGTACTCTTCAGGTACTTTTCTTTCTTTTCTTTCCCTTTTAAATTGTTTTCATTATAGCTTTTTATTTGCAAGTTATATGCATGGGACAGCATTGACAATTGCCAAACCTTTTGTTTCAATTTTCCCCCTCCTTCTCCCCATCCCCTCCCCCTATGACAGGTTAACCAATACATGTTAAGTATGTTAAAGTATAAATTAAATACAATACAAGCATGCATGTCCTAATAGTTATTTTGCTACAAAAAGAATCGGACTCTGAAATAGTGTACAATTAGCCTGTGAAGGAAATAAAAAATGCAGGTGGACAAAAATATAGGGAATGGGAATTCTATGTAGTGTTTCATAGTCATCTCACAGAGTTCTTTTGCTGGGTGTAGCTGGTTCAATTCATTACTGCCTGCTCTATTGGAGCTGATTTGGCTCATCTCATTGTTGAAGAGGGCCACATCCATCAGAATTGATCATCATATAGTATTGTTGTTGAAGTATATAATGATCTCCTGGTCCTGCTCATTTCACTCAGCATCAGTTCATGCAAGTCTCTCCCAGGTACTTTTCTGAGCAAAGTAAGTACTCCTCAAGCCACTTGCTAAGTAAAGTTAGTTCTCTTCAGGGCCCTTGCTAAACAAAGTTAGGTCCCTGCAGGCCTCTATTTAGCAATATTAGTGTTCCTCAGTCGACTGGCTTATCAAACTTAGTTCTCAAGCTCCCTTCAGAGAAAAATCCTCAGGTCGCCTGCTGAGCAAGGACTTAGCCACCCCTCCTGCTGAGGCTCCCTATTGAGTTCTCAGGCCCCTGCTGAAAGTGTTGAGGTCCCCAAACACAAGAAGACTCCAAATTGGCTCTCAGTAAACTAGGCTGAACAGGTACAGCTACCCCCTGCTGTGATCAAAACACTAAACAGAAGACAGCTCTCTTAAAACAAGGATGTTTCCTGGAGAGACCAAATATGGTTACCTTTTGTTGTGAACATGACACCAGAGTCGGCCCCTGGCAAATTGTCAGCCCAGTAACCTCCATGTTATTTGGAAAGAACTGGTAGGGTTACCTCCTGCTGTTAACAAGAAACAAAAAGAAAAGAGCTCCCCAAATTGCTAGGAAGGGAAATTAGGCTTTTTCCAAGAGAGCAGGTAGAGGTACTTTCTGGTATGAGCAAGATGACAAACACACGGGGCACTGATAAATTATCAACCAGGGAAACCAGGCTGTGGTTTGGAGAGATGAGGGGCTACCTCCTGCTGTGAATAAAATGTAAAACAAAACAGGACCCCAAATTGCCAGCTTGAGAAACCAGTTTGTTTTTTTGGAAGAAGGGTGCAACCTTATTCTGTGATCATGTGTGTCATGCACAAGACACCAAATACAAAGGGTCTACCAAATTGGCAAGTTGGGAATTGGGTTGTTTCCTGCATTGCTGCTAGGGTTACCTCCTGGCGTGAGCAAGATACACAAAAAACCCCAGTTCTTGGCAAATTGCCAGCCCAGGAAAGCCCTTAGTGTGAGGCCATCCCCAGTATGAGATACTCCCCCTCCCGAGGCTACCCCCTTCTGTGAGGTACCCTTCCCTGCTGTGAACAAGACAAATAGTAGGTCTCCAGCAATTTGAAGCTTGAGAAACCAGGTAGCTGCTTGAAGAGCATGTAGTGTTACCACTTGCTGTAAGCAAGCCACTAAAGTGTCCTGGAAAATTGCCAAGCTTGGAAAACCAGTTTTTTTTTTTTTTGTTTTTTTTTTTGTTTTTTTTTTTTTTTGCTGGAGAGCAAGACACTAGACACAAGGGGGCCTGGAAAATTTCTAGACTGGGAAACCAGGCTGATGTTTGCAGAGAATAGGGAGGGTTATCTCTTGGTATATGCAAGACACCAAACACAAAGGGCCCCCCAAATTAGCAGCTCTGGAAACCAGGCTGTTTCCAGAAGAGCAGGTATGGCTATCTCCTACTGTGAGCAAGACACCAAACAGAAGGGACCCTTGGCAAATTGCTAACCCAGGAAAGCAAGCAGTTTCCTGGAGAGAGCCAAATTGGCTGTAGGGCTACCCCCTGATGTGAGCAAGTCATCAAATAAAAGGGGTCTCCAAATTGTCAACTCAGGAAACCAGGCTGCATCATGGAGAATAGATACAGCTACCTCCTGGTGTGAGTAAGACACCAAACACAAGGGGTCCCTTAAATTGGCAGATCTGGAAAATCAGACCGTTTCCTGGAGAGCAGGTAGGGCTACCTCTTACTATGAGCAAGAAACCTAACAGAAGAGAGTCCTGGGAAATTTCCAGCCCAAGAAACCAGACAGTTTCCTGGAGAGAGTAGGTAGAGTTACCTCCGGCTCTGAACCAGAAATCAAACACAAAGGGCCCTTTGCAAATTGCCAACCTGGGAAATCAGGCAGTTTCCTGGAGAGAACAGGTAGAGCTATTTCCTCCTGTCCACAAGACAAATACAAAGGCCCTTGGCAAATTGTGCCCAGGAAACTAGGCTGTTGCCTAGAGAGAGCAACACCTATCCCTTGCTGTAAGCAAGACACCAAAGATCAGGGGCCCCAGACAAATTGCCAGGCCAGTGAAACCAGTCAGTTTCCTGGAGGGAGCAGGTATGGTTTCCTCCTGCTCCAAACATGACACCAAATAGAGAAGGCCCCTGGCAAATATCCAGTCCAGTTACCCCTGTGTTTTTGGAGAGAACAGGGAGGGTTATCCCCTGCTGTTAACAAGATATAAAACAAAAGGAGCCTGTAATGGGCTGAGGTTTGAGCTGATGCACTGAGGTCCCAAGTACATGAGGCTAGATAGTAATTGGGCTATACTCTATTAATATGCATGATTGGATAAAGAATGGTCCCTGCCCACTCTCCATGCAAGTCCTGATGTGTTGTATAGGAAATGACGATTTTGGTGGGTGGAGGCAGAGAGAGAGCGAGGAAGACAAGTGGGGGGAGATTGGGCTGGGTTGGAGACTCCGAGCTGCTGGTTGTGTGGCTGCTGGTCGAGCTAGCTTCTTGACTCAGCTGCACACATTGCTATCGCCGATTCTCTTCCACCTCCGATCCTTCTTCACTGAGAATAAAGACTGACGATTTTCCCCTAACCTGAATTCCTGTCTCGTGCTGATCTTAAAATACACGATCTTAACAGGAGCCCCCCAAATTGCCAGTAAGGGAAACCAGACTCTTTCTAGGAGAGTAGATAGAGCTCCTGGTGTGAGCAAGACACCAAAAACAAGGGGCTCCTGCAGGTTTCTAGCCCAGTTACCTGGGTGTTTTTAGAGAGAACAGGCAGGGTTACCTCCTGCTGTTAGCAAGATGTCAGCCAAATTACCAGCATGGGAAACCAGGCTGTTGTTTGTAGTCCAGAGAAGGACTACTTCATGCTGTGAGCAAGACATTAAAAATAATGGACCCCCAAATCACAAACTCAAGAAACCAGACAGTTTCCTAGAGAGCAAGTGGTACTGCCTCCTGCTGTAAGCAAGACACCAAACAGAAATGTGCACTGAGAAATTGCCAGCCCAGGGGAGCAGGCAGTTTTCTGGGAGCAGGTACTAGTACCTTCTGCTGCGAACATGACACCAAAAACAGTGGACCTCTGGCAAATTGCTAGGTCAGTTACCAGGGTGTTTTTTTGGAAATAACAGGTAGGGTTACCCACTGCTGTTAGCTAGAGGAGCCCCTCAAATTGCCAGCAAGGGAAACGAGGCTGTTTCCTGGAGAGCAAATAATGCTACCTCCTGCTGTGAATAAGACACAAACCACAAAAGGCTCATGGCAAATTACCTGCTTCAAAAGCCAGGCTGCTGCCTTGACTTTCAGGAAGACAGCAAACTTAAGGAGTCTCTGGCAAATTTCCAGTCTGGAAACCAGAGTGTTTCCTGGAGAGATTAGCCAGGGCTATCTCCCTGCATTGAACAAAACACCAAACACAAAGGGCTGGGCTGAAAGCCAGGGTTCAGTCATGGTTGAGTGATGCAGGGGAAGTGATGAGGGACAGTAGCCCCTGTACCTCAGGAGCAGAGTGCAACCATAAATGTTACCAAATGGGGGTATAAAGGGAAAGAAAACAAATGAGCAAGAAACAGAAAAATACTTTCATCATAGAAAGCTATTATGGTGACAGGAAAGACTAAAACACCAACTCAGATGAGGACAAAATGTCCACACAGGAAATCTCAAAGAATGAAATGAATTGGTCTCCAGGCCAAAGAAGCATCTTGGAAGTGCTCATAAAAGATTTAAAAAGCCAAATGAAGTACCTGGAAATAAAAATAAGAAAAGAAATGAGAGGTATGTTACAGAGTCAACCGCTTGGACAAGGAAAGAAAAAAAATTGATTGAAGAAATCAATTCCTTAAAAAAACACAACAGGCCCAATAAAAAATACACTAAAGAAAACATCTTAAAAAGTAGAATTAATCAAATTGAAAAAATAATATACAAAAGTTAACTGAAGTAAATCACACATTGAAAATTATAGCAGGACAAATGGAAGCTAATGAATCTATGAGACTTCAATAATCAAACAAACTACAAGGAATGAAAAAAATGAAAGAAAATATAAAATATCTCATTGGAAAACAGCAAATCTGGGAAATCGATCCAAAAGAGACAATTAAAAAATTATTGGTCTACCTGAAGGCCACGACCAAAAAAAGAGTATGAATAGAATTCTTTAAGAGATCAGGGCAGAAAACTGCCCTGATGTACTAGAACCAGAAGGCTAAATAGTTATTGAAAGAATCCACCATCACTTCTGAAAAGAGAGCCCACAAGTTAAAACATCACAGACGACTGCTGCAAAACTCCAGGACTACAATCTCTTTTTAAAAATTATGAAAGCTTTTTATTTACAAAGCATATGCATGGGCAATTTTTCAACACTGGCCCTTGCAAGTTCTTCTGTTTCAAATTATCCCTTCCTTCTCCCCATCTCCTCCTCTAGATGGCAGGTAGTTCAATACATGTTAAATATATTAAAATATATGTTAAATTCAATATATGTATACATATTTATACAGTTATCTCACTGCACAAGAAAAATTGGATCAAGAAGGAAAAAAAACTGAGAAAGAAAATGCAAGCAAACAACAACAGAAAGACTGAGAATGCTATATTGTGTTCTACACTCAGTTCCCATGGTCCTCTCTCTGGGGCAGATGGCTCTCTTCATCACTGAACAATTGGAATTAGTTTGAATCATCTCATTGTTGAAGAGAGCCACGTCCATCAGTATTGATCATCATATAATCTTGGTGTTGCCGTGTATAATGATCTCCTGGTTCTGCTCATTTCACTTAGTATCAGTTCATGTAATTCTCTCCAGGCCTCTCTGAAATCATCCTGTTGGTTGTTTCTTATAGAACAATAATATTCTATAACATTTATATACCATAATTTATTCAGCCATTCTCCAATTGATGGGCATCCAATCAATTTCCAGTTTCTTGCCACTACAAAAAGGGCTGCCACAAAAACTTTTGCACTTATAGGTCCCTTTCCCTCCTTTAAGATCTCTTTGGAATATAAGCCCAGTAGTAGCACTGCTGGGTCAAAGGGTATGCACAGTTTGATCACTTTTTGAGCATAGTTCCAGACTGTTCTCCAGAATGGTTGGATACATTCACAACTCCACCAACAATGCATCAATGTCCCAGTTTTCCCACATCTTCTCCAACATTCCTCATTATCTTTTCCTGTCATCCTAGTCAATTTGAGAGGTGTATAGTGGTATCTCAGAACTATCTTAATTTGCATTTCTCTGAACAATAGTGATTTGGAGTTCCTTTTCATATGAGTAGAAATAGTTTCAATTTCCTCATCTGAAAATTTTCTGTTCATATCCTTTGACCATTTATCAGTTGGAGAATGGCTTGAATTATTATAAAGTTGAGTAGATATTTTATAAATGAGGCCTTTATCAGAATCTTTGAATGTAATGATGTTTCCCCATTTAATTACTTCACTTCTAATCTTGTCTCCATTATTTTATTTGTACAAAAACTTTTTAACTTAATATAATCAAAATTTTCTATTTTGTGATCAATAAGGATCTCTAGTTCTTCTTTGGACACAAACTCCTTCTTACTCCACAGATCTGAGAGGTAAACTATCTTATGTTCTTCTAATTTCTTTATAATATTCTTTTTGTCTAGATCATGAACCCATTTTGACCTTATCTTGGTATATGGTGTTAGGTGTGGGTCAATGCCTAGTTTTTACCATACTAGTTTCCAATTTTCCCAGCAGTTTTTGTCAAATAGTGAATTATTATCCCCAAAGCTGAGGTCTTTGGGTTTGTCAAACACTAGATTATTAAGGTATTGACTATTTTGTCCTGTGAACCTAACCTATTCCACTGACCAACTAGTCTATTTATTAGCCAATACCAAATGCTTTTGGTGAATGCTGCTTTATTAATATAGTTTTAGATCTGGTACAGCTAGGCCACCTTCATTTGATTTTTTTATTAGTTCCTTTGAAATTCTTGACTTTTTGTTCTTCCAAATGTATTTTGTTATTATTTTTTCTAGGTCAGTAAAATTGTTTCTTGGGAGTTTGATTTGTATAGCACCCGGTAAATAGATTAATTTAGGGAGTATTGTCATCTTTATTATATTTGCTCAACCTATCTATTCAAGAGCATTTGATATTTTTCCAATTGTTTAGATCTGACTTTATTTGTGTGGAAAGTGTTTTGTAGATTTGCTTACATAGGTCTTGACTTTCCCTTGGCAGATAGATTCCCAAGTATTTTATACTATCAACAATTATTTTAAATGGAATTTCTCTTTGTATCTCTTGCTCTTGGATTTTGTTAGTGATGTATTTTTATGTGGATTTATTTTGTATCCTGCAACTTTGCTAAAGTTGTGGATTATTTCTAATAGCTTTTTAGTAGATTCTCTAGGGTTCTCTAAGTATACCATCATACCATCTGTACAGAGTGATAATTTGGTTTCCTCATTATCTACTCTAATTCCTTTAATCTCTTTTTCATCTCTTATTGCCAAAGGTAGCATTTCTAATACAATATTGGATAGTAATGATTTTAGTGGGCAACCTTGTTTCACCCTTGATCTTCTTGGGAATTGTTCCAGTTTATCCCCATTACTTATGATGCCTGCTGATGGTTTTAAATAGATGCTACTGACTATTGTAAGAAAAAGTTAATTTATTGCTATACTCTCTAGTGTTTTTAATAGGAATGGGTGTTGGGTTTCATCAAATGCTTTTTTTTTGCATCTATTGAGACAATCATATGTTTTTTTGTTAATTTGGTTATTGATATAGTCAAGAATACTAATAGTTTTCCTAATATTGAACAAGCCCTGCATTCCTGGTATAAATCCTACTCAGTCATAGTGTATTATCCTGGGGATGACTTTCAGTAATCTCTTTCCTAATATTGTATTTAAGATTTTTGCATCAATATTCATTAGGGAGTTTCTTCTATAATTTTCTTTTTCTATTTTCATCATACTTGGTTTACGTATCAGTACCATGTCTGTGTCATAAAAGGAATTTGGTAGGACTCCTTCATTCCCAATTTTTTCAACTAGTTTATATAGTATTGAAGTTAATTCTTCTTTAAATGTTTGGTAGCATTTATATGTAAATCCATCTGGTCCTGGGGATTTTTTCTTAGGGAGCTGATTAATAGTTTGTTCTATTTCTTTTTCTGAAATGTGATAATTTAAGTAATTTATTTCCACTTCTGTTAATCTGAGCACTCTATATTTTTGTAGATATTCCTCCATTTCACTTAGATTATCACATTTATTGGCATAAAGTTGGGCAAAATAAGTCCTAATTATTGCTCTAATTTTCTCTTTATTGATGGAAAATTCTCTCTTTTCATATTTGAGACTAACAATTTGCTTTTCCTATTGCCTTTTTTAATCAAATTAACTAAAGGTTTACCTGGTTTTTTTCATCAAACCAACTCTTAGTTTTATTTATTTATTAAATATAAATATATATATATATTAATTATGCATGGGTAATTTTTTACAACATTTTCCCTTGCACTCACTCCTGTTTTAACTTTCCCTTCCCTCCCTCCATCCCTTCCCCTAGATGTCAGGCAGTCTTATACATGTTAAACATGTTAAATTATACCCTAGATACAGTATATGTGTGCAAATTCATACAGTTCTCTAGTTGCACAAGCAGAATAGGATTCAGAAAATAAAAATAACCTGAGAAGAAAAACAAAAATACAAGTAGTCCACATTCATTTCCCAGTATTCCTTCTCTGGGCGTAGCTCATTCTGTCAGTCATTGATCAATTGGAACTGAATTAGATCTTACTCCTCATAAAGTATTGTTGTTGAAGTGAACAGATTGAAACTATGGGAACTGTTCAGCCTGGACTTCCATCTCCTACTCAATTCCCTAGAAAATGGCCTCTTTGGGTTATAACCATTAAGGATTGTTTCTATTCTATCCCTCTAGATAAGGAGGATATGAAAAGGTTTGCCTTTTCAGTGCCCATGTTAATATAGCTGAGCCTTATAAAAGATTTGAATGAACAGTTTTGCCACAGGGAATGAATCATAGCCCAACTATGTGTCAAATGTATGTTGCTGCTGATCTTACTCCTGTAAGAAAAAGCATTTCCAAAAGTTATGTTACTACATTACATGGATGATATATTGGGATGTGCACCTGAGGAACAAATGTTAGAACCAAGTCTACAAAACACCATAGAAACATTAAGGAAGTATCAATTGCTATAGCTCCAGAAAAAGTTCAAAGGCATGTCCTTTTCAATATTTATGATATGAAGTATATCCTAAGGTGTTTACAATACAAAAACTTTCTTTAAGAACAGAGAAGTTGAACACCTTAAATGACTTTCAGAAATTGATATGAAATGCCTCCAGTGTTAGGCTTAACTACTTATCAATTATAACCATTATATGACATTTTAAGGGGAGACAGTGCTTTAAACTCACCATGCCAGTTTACAAAAAAAGCTCAAGAGGCTCTAAGAGAGCTTGAACTGGTTTTATCCAATGTGGTTGAAATAGTCAAAAACCCTTGGAAATATCAGTTTTTTGCTACTCTTTTGTAGCACCCACAGCTGTCCTTCATCAAGGAGACAGTGTGATAGAGTGGGTGAACCTCCCAGCACAACCAGAACAAAGCCTTACTCCCTACCCAGTGTTTGTGGCTAGAATTTTATTAAAGGCCATTAAACGAGCAGTACAATTATCTGGGGAAAGACCTGACAAGATATACACCTTTTATACCAATACACAAATTAATGTGTGCTGTGAAACCATCCCAGCGTGGCAAATTTTATTGGCCACAGCTCCAAATTTTACAAATGGGTCTCCATTAAAGATAACCCTGCTATTACATAATTGGCCATGGATTTTTGAAGAAAAGATTTCTAAAGGACCAACTATCTTTACAGATGTAGCCAAACATAACATTTGTGCTATATACTCTCATGACAATTATAAAAAGAGTAGTCAGAACTTCTTTTCAGTCCACTCAGCAGAATGAATTATATGCAATTATTCTAGCTCTTATTATCCAGGAGATGTAAATATAATATCTGATTTGGCCTATTCAGGAGGCATGGTACAAAGGATTGCCATAGCCCAAATAAAATTTGTAGCTTCTAATATGTATCAATTCTTTAAGGAACTTCAAGAAAGCATCCATGTAAGTATTATATCTTGCATGTCCATGGAAATTCAAAAGCAGATTGCCTTCTAACCATGTTAGCCAATACTCCTTTACTTCAGGCAGCCCAAGAATCTCATTCTCAATATCATCAGACTGCTCGAGCTTTACATTTGCAGTTTGAGATAACAAAAGAGGAAGCTAGGAGCATAGTAAAAGCCTGTACACCTTGCCTTCCTTTCCATGCTCCTACACTCTCTCCAGGGAAGAATCCTCGTGGTCTGAGACCCAACAAAATTTGGCAAATGGACGTCACTCATGTAAAGAGGCAGTGCATCCATGTAACTGTGGATACACCCTCTCAATTCCTCATGGCTTTACTCCAATCTGGGGAAACAAGTTAGGCATGTGATCAGCCATCTTTATCATTATTTTTCCATTGTGGGAGTCCCACATGCACTTAAGACAGATAATATACTGGCTTATACATCTTCTGCCTTTTGGTCCTTCTGCATTGAATTTGGCATTGGCCATTCCACTGGCTTCCCATATAACCCTGCTGGTCATACCATTGTTGAATGGGCTAATTGTAACCTAAAGAGGCTCCCTTCTAAACAAGAAAAGGGAGTGTTGGGATTCGCATGATCCTCACCTGACTCATGCAGGTTATAGATGCAGCAATAGATACATACAATTACCTGCAATTTTCATATTCCTAACCCCAGCAATGCACTTCTGGCACATGCAGAAAGTGTGGCTAAATAACAGATTGGTGACAAGGACAAGAGCCCTCTCTCCATAGTGATGTGGAAGGGCTTAGACGGCATTTGGAAGGGCCCAGGTTGGGTCAGGGTTTGGGGACTCAGGTATACTTTTGTCATTCAAGATGCAGACCTAACAGCAGAGGAGTGGATCCCAACCAGGAACATCCATTACCTGGGGAATCAATAAAAGAAGGACCAGATGAAATTGACCCTGACAATGGCCATTAGGATAAGCTGGATGTCAGCAGCCCCTCAGATGCTGCTGACAGCCATGTCCCTCCTGACCATGACACCAAAGATGGTGAACACACCACCAGTGTCACAGATGAATTGGACTGCCCTGGTTGATGCGCAATGTCTAGAGGCTGACAAAACTCGACAATGGACTTATGGGCTTCTCCCATAGCCCCCTGCTATTCATATGGTGGGCTTCACCCTGATTTTTACTTGTAGGCAACACCTTTAAACAAGTGGGTTGAACACCATGTTATCTTTGCTTGATTTTGGTCCCTGTTAGGCCTAGCCCTTACTATTTTACTTTTTGTTTGCCTTTGTCCTGTTTGTATATACCATGTAATCTCATTAATGAAGAGAGCTATTTTTGATGTCAAAGTTAGTTTTATGTGATGAGTGGTCCCTGCTAAACAAGAAAAGGGAATTGTAAGGGTCCAAAGAGGCACCTCATACAGTACAATGAGGAAGTAAAAAGGCTTTGATGCCTGAGGCACCCAGATGTGATCTCTGCAGCTAGCAGGGACTTTGGGATGAGCAGAAACTCTAGCCACATTGAGAACACATCATCACTGGCAGACATCTCCTTTTATTGGCTGTGCATGTGACCTGACTCAATATAAGTAGTGGTGACCAGGAAGTAGAGGAGTGCAGGATGTGATTGTGTGGAATAAAGTCTTGAGCTCACAAGGCGCTGTGTCCAGGTGCTCTGTTGAACATAGAACCACTGCTCAGCAAGATAGTGGCCAGAGATGTCTGAAGACATGGGATTAGGAAAGACTGACAGTCAGTAATCTCTCAGGGGGAGGTTACACTCTTGGATGAAATTATTGATTGTGTCTATAATTTTCCATTTCACCCATTCATTCTTTAGAATGAGATTATTTAGTATTCAATTACTTTTTGGTTTATTTTTCCCTGGCCTTTTATTGAATGTAATTATTATTGCATTGTGATCTGGAAAAAATGCATTTACTATTTCTGGCTTTCTGCATTTGATTTTGAGGTCTTTATGTTCTAATATATGGACACTTTTTGTATAGGTTTCATGACCTACCCAGAATAAAGTGTACTCCTTTCTGTCTCCATTCAATTTTCTCCAAAGATCTTTCATACCTAACTTTTCTAGTATTCTATTTACCTATTTAACTTCTTTGTTATTTATTTTGTGGTTCGATTTATCTAGTTCTGAGAGACCAAGGTTGAGATCTCCCACTATTATAGTTTTGCTGTCTATTTTCTTCTTGTAACTCTCTTAATTTCTCCTTTAAGAATTTAGATGCTACACCACTTGGTGCATATATGTTTAATATTGATATTGCTTCATTATCTATGCTACCCTTTAGCAAGATATAGTTTTCTTCTTTATCTCTTTTAATTAGATCAACTTTTGCTTTTGCTTGATCTGAGATCAGGATGGCTCCCCTTGCTTTTGTTACTTCACCTGAAGCATAATAGATTTTGCTCCAGCCTTTTACCTTTAATCTGTAAGTATCTCCCTGCTTTAAATGTGTTTCCTGTAAATAACATATTGTAGGATTGTGACTTTTGATCCAGTCTGCTATCCTCTTACACTTTAGGGAAGAGTTCACCCCCTTCACATTTATAGTTAAAACTACTAATTCTTTATTTCCTGCTATCTTATTAACCCCAAATTATACTTTTCTCCTTCCTTTTCCCCTTTCCCTCCTCCTCAGTATTGTACTTATGAGCACTATTTACCTCAAGCAGTTCTCTCCCTTTAGAGACCCTCCCCATTTCTTATACCTTTCCCCTACTATTTCTGATTTCCCTTCTATTTAGTCTACCCCTTCCCTTTTTGCCATTCCCCTCCTACTTTTCTATAAGGTGAGAGAAGTTTCTTGGTGAAACCAAATATATCTAATATTCTTTTTTTTGAGCCAAACCTGATGAGAGTAAGATTCACACAATATTCATCACTCTCCCTTCTTTCCCACAATTATAATAAGTTTTCTTTGCCTCTTCCTGAGATGTAATTTCCTTCATTTTACCTCCACTTTCTCCTTTTCTTCCTGTTTTTCCCCTTTCCACCTCTAGTTTCTTTTTTATCTTATAACAGTAAAATCAGATTATACATGTATTCTCTATGTATACCCATAACAGCAATACAGTTCTCAAAAATTTTTTTCTTTTTACCTTTTTATGCTTCTCTTGAGTCCTATATTGGGGGTCAATTTTTTTGTTTAAGTCCAGTCTTTTCATCAAAAGTGAATGGAATTCACCAGTTTCATTGAATGTCTATCTTCTTCCCTGAAAGTAAGTAGTTTAGCTGGGTAATTAATTCTTGAACTCCAAGTTCCTTTGCCTTTTGGAATATCAGATTCCAGGCTCTTCAATCCTTTAAGGTGGAAACTTCTAGGTCCTGAGAAATCCTTATTGTGGCTCCTCAATATTTGAATTGTTTCTTTCTGGCTGCTTGTAATATTTTTTCCTTGCTGTGATAGTTCTGAAATTTAGCCACGATGTTCCTTGGAGTTTAAATTTTTCGTTCTCTTTCTGGAGGCATTCGGTGAATTTTTTCAATGGTCACTTTACGTTCTGATTCTGTGATATCTGGGCAGTTCTCTTTGATGATTTCCTGAAAAATAGTGTTTAGGCTCTTTTTTTTTTTTTTCATCATGTATTTCAGGGACTCCAAGAATCCTTAGATTGTCTCTCCTATATCTATTTTCCAGGTCACTTGTTTTCCCAAGTAGGTATTTTCCATTTTTTCCATTTTTTCATTTTTTTTTATTTTGCTTGACTGATTCTTGTTGTCTCATTGAGTCATTCATTTCCATTTGGTCAGTCCTGATTTTTAGTGAATTCTTTTCTTTTTTTTTTCTTTTTAAAAAATTTTTTTATTATAATAACTTTTTATTGACAGACCCCATGCCAGGGTGAATTATTTTCTTCATTTACTTTTTTTTTTTTTTACTTCTTTTTGTATTTCTCCAATTGAATTTTTGAGTTGTTTTGTTATATGGAATTTTTTCCATTTAATAAATTCTGTTTTTTAAGGAGTTATTTTCTTTTTCCATTTCACAAATTCTGTTTTTCTGGGAGTTGTTTTCACTTTCTTTTTTGTCAAATCTATCTTTTAATGAGTTCTATGCTTTTTCTATTTCACTAAGTCTATTTTGTGTTGCCTTTTCCAAATCCTCTTGCAAAATTGTTATTTCCTTTCTCCATTTTTCTTCTAGCTCACTTTTAAGATCTTTTAAAATTTTTTCTAGGCGAACCTTGTGCGATGGGTACCAAAGGTACCATCTTTTGGGGCTTCATCTGGAGATGATCTGTTTTTAGTTTCCTCAGGGTTTGAAATTTATTCTTTTATTTCACCAAAAGGTCAGATTTCTTTTTTGCCTTTTTATTCATTTTTTTTTAAAAAGTTGAGATCTGGTTTTTTTGGTAAAAAGGGTTGTCCAAGCTTCCTCTACCAGCAGCAGTGGCTAGGTCAGTGCTGGCTTCACTGAGTCAATGTTTACTGTGTGGACTTGGCCAGGTCCTGTGAGATTCTGGAGTTTCAGGGTTCACTATTTTTACCTTTTGTGTTTTTGTTGGATGTTTTATAACTTTTCTGCTGATCTCCTGACTTGTAACCAGGGCAGAGTAGTCAACATTATATTCCTCCCCATAGATTCTCTATCGTGCACTGCTTCAAGACTCTGTGTGCTGCCTGTGCTCCCCAGTATTTGTGCTTGGCCTGCTTCCACTTGGCCCGCCTTCCTTTGTGTTCGACTGAAACAGCAATTTTCTGGTGATTTTTTTTTACCTTTTCCAATTCATATTTTAGGAAGTTGTTTTCTTTTTCCACTTCATCAAATTTTTCTTTTAATGAGTTTTATGCCTTTTTGTACTCTCTTGCAGAGATTCTCTTTCCTTTCCCCATTTTTATTCTAGCTCTCTTTTAAGATCTTTTATAATTTCTTCTAGTAGAGCCTTGTGTGATAGGGACCACACCTCTTTGGGGTTTTGTCTGGAGACTGTCTGCTATTTGTCTCTTCGGGGTTGGAAACCTGCTCACTTTCTGTTATAGTAGCTATCAATATATTTCCCTTGGCTTTTTTACTAATTTTTTTTAGAAGACCTTAGGGTTTGCCTTCAGGGCAAGCAGGTGACCAGCTTCCTCTAAAGAACAGGGATAGATAGATGGACAGTACCTGTCCTGCAAATGGGCTCCAAAGAGTGGCCAAGCTGCGGAAGTGCATTGTGAAGAGCCCCGCAGTGGAAGTGCCACTGCCCCAGGCAGACCCCCTTTCCTCTCCCCTCTCTTCCCTCTCTCTCCCCCTCTCCCCCCCCCCCCCCCCGGCAGCTGTGCAGAAGTGTGGCTACCCTGGGCAAAAGCCCCTCGCTGCAGAATATGGCTGTACAGTTGTCCTGCAGTCCATGTTGAGTCATTTCTGATGCGAGTGGGTGTTGCCAGGTCCTGTTAAATTCTGGGGTTTTTTTTGGAGTACCTTTGGCATTTGTGTAACTTCTCTGTTGATCTATTGCTTTGCAACCAAAGCACAGCAGCCAACCTGTAGCAGAGTTCTCCCTGCAAACTCTTCACCGTGGAGACTGCCCCCACCCCCAGTCCATTCAGTGTGCTAGCCTCTGTGTTCTGCCTCCCTGTTTGTGGTGGCCTCCTCATGACCTATCAGGACAAACTTTTCTGGTGATTTTCCAGATTATCTTTGGTGGTAATTTGTTATATACTCAATTTTCATGTATTTCAGAAGCTATTTCAGAGGCTGAATTTGGTAATTAGTAGTGAGAGTAGAAGGGAAGCTTACAATGAAGCGTGTGTCCTCTCTGCCATTTTGGATATGCCCCAAAGTAAGAGACTTTCAATCATATCTATTGAAAAAAAGGAACTAAACAGAAATTTTGATTTTCAAACATGGGACTCAAAAGAAGTATAGAAAGGTAAACAGGGAAATATAAATATATTTACATCCATGGATGGGAAAATGATATTTTTAACTCTTGAGAACTGTCTCTGTTATTGATGCAGTTAGAGGGGGCATCCATAAATGGAAGGTGTGGATATGAAGGTGTTGGAATCTTTACAAACTGTTAAGTCATTGGAGTTGATAGAGACAAATATTATCTAATGTGGCATGGTCCAATATGATTGATTTGATCTTAGAAGGAGATATTTTGGGCCAGAACTTGAAACAAGGTACTAAGTACAACTGATAGAAATGATGCTTGTGTGCACACCTTTAGAGAGCGCATAAGTATTTAAGTACTCAATGGAGTTCACACATTTGGGAGATTTCAGGGATTAGTATGAGATATCTGAATTCATACCTCCCTTAGGGCCAGAGAGCACTCTGGGAGATAACCCAGAATCCCTCTCTCTCCAGAAGGAGGAGTTAACCTTTGGGAGATCATATATATACAGGAAGCTCTTAGAGCTTGGGAGAGTTAGTTATTTGGGAACATTCCCAGGGGTCGGAGAGGAGCACTCTGTGAGGAAGCCCACAAGCCCTATCTTCGAGGCAAAAGACATTCATTGTATCTTCTACCTTGGTGCTGGATGGAGTTGGAAGGACAAACCTTTGGATTTGGAGACATTTGGGCAGAGCTCTTAGATCCAAGCGGAGAGATAGGCCTCTGAGCTAACTGGGCTATATTGAAGGACACAGTAAAAGATCTGAACTTTTATCAGCTGGCTGTGATTTTGGAGTAATTATTTACTTGTAACTGAAACTAAGGCCGCCACCAGAAAACCTCCCCAAGAAACCTGTTTTCTCCTAGAGAGAACTATTATTATTTTAAAGAAGAAAAAACACCAACATGAAGGGCCTCTGATGTGATGATAGGAAAAAGACATTAAAGCACAGAAAAAGAATTGTACTGGAAGAAGAGAAGGGATGGTGAAATGGGACAACTTAGATCACATGAAAAGACACAAAAGACCAATTACAGTAGAGGGAAATAAAGAAGAAAGATGAGCATTGTTTGAAGCTTAATCTCATTAATTTTGAGTCAAGGAGGGAATAACATATTCACTCTGTTAAGTATAAAAATTTATCTTACTTTTATCTCCTTTTTCATTTGTTTAATTCTTCTTTTAAAGGAGTTTTTTTTTCCTTCAGTGAATTTTATGCCTCTCTTTCTATTTGGTCAATTTTGCTTTTTAAGGCATTCTCCTCCTCATTGGCTTTTGTATCTCCTTTTGTCCTAGTCTGTTTTTTGAGGTGTTATTTTCTTCAGCATTTTTTGTCTTCTTTACCAAGCTGTTGACTCATTTTTCGTGATTTTCTTGTATTGCTCTCATTTTTCTTCCCAATTTTTCCTCTGCCTCTTTTACTTGATTTTTTTTGGACTCAAATATAAAAATATGTTTATTTTATTTTTATTTTTTATTTTTTATTTATTTTTTTAAAATAACTTTTTATTGACAGAATCCATGCCAGGGTAATTTTTTACAACATTATCCCTTGCACTCACTTCTGTTCCGATTTTCCCTCCCTCCCTCCACCCTCTCTCCCCCGACCATGGCAACGTCCTATACATTTAAATAGGTTACAGTAGATCTTGGATACAATATATGTGTCAGAGAACCAGACAGTTTTCTTGTTGTTCAGGGAGAATTGGATTTAGAAGGTATAAATAACCCGGGAAGAAGAACAAAAATGCAAGCAGTTTGCATTCATTTCCTGGTGTTCTTTCTTTGGGTGTAGTTACTTCCGTCCATCCTTGATCAATTGAAATTAAGTTAGATCTTCTCTTTGTTGAAGAAATCCACTTCCATCAGAATACATCCTCATACAGTATTGTTGTTGAGGTATATAATGATCTCCTGGTTTTGCTCATTTCGCTCAGCATCAGTTCATGTAAGTCTTGCCAAGCCTCTCTGTATTGGTCCTGCTGGTCATTTCTTACAGAACAATAATATTCCATAACATTCATATACCACAATTTACTCAACCATTCTCCAATTGATGGGCATCCATTCATTTTCCAGCTTCTGCCACACAAACAGGGCTGACACAAACATTTTGGCACATACAGGTCCCTTTCCCTTTTTTAGTATCTCTTTGGGGTATAAGCCCAGTAGAAACACTGCTGGATCAAAGGGTATGCACAGTTTGATAACTTTTTGAGCATAGTTCCAAACTACTCTCCGGAATGGCTGGATGTGTTCACAATTTCATCAACAATGTATCAGTGTCCCTGTTTTCCCACATCCCCTCCAACATTCCGCATTATCTTTCCCTGTCATTCTGGCCAATCTAACAGGTGTGTAGTGGTATCTCAGAGTTGTCTTAATTTGCATTTCTCTGATCCATAGTGATTTGGAACACTCTTTCATATGAGTAGTAATAGTTTTAATTTCATCATCTGAAAATTGTCTGTTCATATCCTTTGACCATTTATCAATTGGAGAATGGCTTGATTTCTTATAAATTAGAGTCAATTCTCTATATGTTTTGGAAATGAGTCCTTTATCAGAAACTTTGACTGTAAAAATGTTTTCCCAGTTTATTGTTTCCCTTCTAATCTTGCCTGCATTAGTTTTGTTTGTACAAAAACTTTTCAATTTAATATAATCAAAATTTTCAATTTTGTAGTCAATAGTGATCTCTAGTTCTTCTTTGGTCATAAATTCCTTCCTCTTCCACAGGTCTGAGAGGTAAACTATCCTATACTCTTCAATTTATTTATGATCTCATTCTTTATGCCTAGATCATTAATCCATTTTGACTTTAGTTTGGTGTTCGGTGTTAAAGTGTGGGTCAATGCCTAGTTTCTGCCATACTAATTTCCAATTTTCCCAGAAATTTTTGTCAAATAATGCATTCTTATCCCCAAAACTGGGGTCTTTGGGTTTGTCAAACACTAGATAATTAAAGTTATTGGCTGTTTTGTCCTTTGAACCTAACCTATTCCATTGATCAACTAGTCTATTTCTTAGCCAATACCAGATGGTTTTAGTAACCGCTGCCTTGTAATATAATTTTAGATCTGGTACAGCTAAGCCACCTTCATTTGATTTTTTTTTTCATTAATTCCCTTGAAATTCTTGACCTTTTGTTTTCCCATATGAACTTTGTTGTTATTTTTTCTAGGTCATCAAAAGAGTTTTTGGGAAGTCTGATTGGTATAGAGCTAAATAAGTAGATTAGTTTAGATAGTATTGTCATCTTTATTATATTTTCTCGTCCAATCCAAGAGCATTTAATATTTTTCCAGTTGGTTAGATCAGACTTAATTTGTGTGGAAAGTGTTTTATAGTTTTGCTCATAAAGTTTCTGATTTTCCCTTGGCAGATAGATTCCCAAATATTTTATACTATCAGTAGTTACTTTAAATGGGATTTCTCTTTGTAACTCTGACTGCTGGATTTTGTTAGTGATATATAAGAATGCTGATGGCTTATGTGGATTTATTTTATAACCAGCAACTTTGCTAAAATTGTGAATTATTTCTAATAACTCTTTAGTAGAATCTCTGGGGTTCTCTAAGTATACCATCATATCATCAGCTTTTACTTGATTTTTGAAAATCCTTTTGAGCTCTTCCATGATCTGAGACCAACCCATATTTTTTTTCTTGGAGGTTTTGGAAGTAGGAACTTTGACTTTGTTATCTTTTTTTCAGTGTGTGGTTTTATCTTTCTTGTCATCATAATAAATTTTTATGGTTATATACTTTTTTGTTGTTTGCTCATCTTTCAAGACTATTTCTTGAGTTTGAACTTTATGTCAAAGTTGGACTTGGATCAACTGGGTGGTGGAAGGTGAGGGGGAAAGCACTATTGTAAGCTTTTTTGCATTTTCAACCTGTTGTTTTTTCCCAGCTAGCACCAGGGGGTCTGTAAGTGTTCCATGCTTTTAAAGTAGTGTGATACAAGGAGAGGTATGGTCAATGTTTCTGAGTCTGCACTTTGATCATTACTTAGAAGGGCTTGTACTCCAATGCTGCTAGCAAACATTAGTCCTCTTCTTGACCCTGGAACTGGTAACTAGGCTCCATTTCCTTGTTTTCTGCAAGTGCTCCTGTTCATCTTAGACTTGAGTATGGACAATGAAATTGCAAACAACTCTTTGTTTTGGGCCCACAGCCAGAAAGGTGTTCCCTGTAATCTCTTTCTGATCCATTATCAAATCCCCTTACTGTCTCTAGGCTTCACGCTCTGCTACTGTTATAGACTCTAAGGCTCATTGCTGGTGTTGCCACCCTCAGCTTTCAGCCCTTAAAACTATCTCTTACCCAGGGTCAAAGAGCTTTTCTTCCAACCTCTCAAGTTTCTGCTCCTGTTTTACTGAGACTCAGTATGGTATAGTTTGTGCTTGCTAAGGTCCTCTCTTATTTTGGTTTTCTGCTAATCTTCTAAGTCGTCTTTAGCTGGAAAATTGTTTCAACTGCCATGACTTTTTTTTTTGGCTAGGCCATTATGGAATTCAATTTGATACATTATTTTAAAGTTATTTAGAGTGGAATGTTGAGAGAACTTGGCTGGATTGCACCCTTTACACCACCATCTTTTTTTCTTTTTTGGTAAATTTACCAAATTGCTTTTCTCCCAGAATCCTCTATCTCAGTTCATGGAAAGGATTCAGGAAAAATAAAAGCATTTCCTTTGCAAAAAGGTTGGGATCCCTCTGTAAGTAGTGATGTTTAAAAATAAAATCTCAGATCCTAAATCACACTACTCAAAGTGATGAGGTATGGATCGTGGCAGGAATATGGGTTGGTCTCCTAGTTCTCCAAAACACCAAGTTATGGCGGGTTCGCAGCGAGAAACGCTACGCAAAAGGCTGTGATAAGAAAAGGCACTTTATTAAAGAGAGAAAGACACTAAGATGTTCTCTTAGTGGGCAATATCAGAGAATTGCAAGGGGACATTTTCTAGAGCTTACTTATATACAGAAACAAAACAATTTGGGTTTTTGCATTCGAAAGGAATGTACTTGGGATGGGTTTGCATCCAAAAGGTGCATAGGTTTTACATCTGAAAGGGACATACTTGGGATGGGTTTGCATCCAAAAAGG
This sequence comes from Sarcophilus harrisii, assembly GCF_902635505.1. NCBI lineage: Eukaryota > Metazoa > Chordata > Mammalia > Dasyuromorphia > Dasyuridae > Sarcophilus > Sarcophilus harrisii. The sequence goes on along the minus strand of NC_045432.1, from coordinate 11,732,138 downwards.
TGAGCATCTGAAAGGAACATTTTAATGCAGATGCTCTCCTGGGCGAGGCTGTATTGTCCTCATCAAAAGGGCATGGTAACAGTATTGTCTGTTTTTGGCTACCCAGCCAAAAGTGTAAAAAGAAAAAAACAACCTCTGAAATTTGCATATTGAAACAAATGCAATTCTAAGTACTTCCTTGTTTGGTAAAGACTGCTATTGGTATTACTAGTATTGATAATGAATGTAGAGTATTGGGATGGGGGAGGGGGAGAACAAGGCTTTAATCTATTTTATCTTTGAGAGACAAAACTTATAGTTCAAAATCTGTATATCAGTAAGACACACATGCATTGCAATAATAACCTAATAAATGAAAATAAAGAAAAAAAAATCTTTATAGGTCACGTGGCTTTAAAACTAAAAATGTCGTGTTAGAAGGTCCTTAGAAAACTGAATGTCTTAGTTTCCAGATGCCATTCAAGGAGGAAAGTTGGAGGTGGTCAAGATATTAGAATATATAATTTTCCAGCTAGGAGGTAAGTCCCTCTTCTAAATGTTCCAATTTAGAGGGGAAAGTAAAGCCAGAATATTAGATGAGGTATGGGACTTAAAAATACAGTATCTGAGCTTGAAGGAAATGTTGAATTCAGAATCCTAAGCTTGATGAGCTTGTAAAAGCTGTAATGTCAGTGTTGGAGGGGTTAAAATAGAGAGAGTGAGAAATATTAAGAAGCTGAGAATGGAGATTGTCAGAAGCTACTGCTTCTACACAGCATGTCAGACTTTTTGGTTGCCATGGGGAAGAAAATGAGAGAGGTAGGCGAGCACTTAGGGGAGGAATATCAGCATGAAAACTCTTAGAACATAAAAATGTCAAATCTTGGAATATGTTTAAAAAAACTACATGGCATAATAATTGGGAGTACTCTCAGAACATAAAGCATGAACTCTGAAACATCTCATAAATGAAAAGGATTTATTTTCCTATATATTCTTAATGGGCCAAAATATTAGCCACTTTTAGGTAAATTAAAAAACAAGAATGTAGGTTTTTGTATGAGATCATTTATTCTAATTTAATTAATTCCAGACAGTAGTGAGACTTTGAAAAAGAATCTCACATCCTGAATCACACAGCCAAAAGAGTATGATGGCCAGCCAAAAATCAAGAAAAACAAAACAAAAAAAAGCCTTCACAGTGAAACAAATGCAATAACAAACAATTACTTCTTTAGTAAAAACTAGTATTGTTAAGATGGTGTCTTAGATGCAAGTGAATAGTCTCTACATTCCTTTCCAACTTTAAAATAATGTATCAAATGAAATTTTGAAGTGGCAGAGGGAAGAATACACACACACACAAACACATGAACAAACACAAACACACATAACACACACATTCAGTTGGGTATAGACATCTATCTCAACCAAAATAGAAGTAAGTCATTATGGAAGAGATTGTGAGAGAGCTAAAGCAAAATTTTTAGCTCTTACTCTGCCATCTTGAGAAGGGGGCAGGGCTTAGCAACAAATTAGATATAGGGTAGGGATGGGGATGAGAGACAGTGAGAAATCCAGAATGACATCTAGGTTTTAAGCCTAAGGGACCAGGAGGATAGTCCTTGTTTGTTATGGGCCAGAACTCTGTACTTGAAACAAGGATTCTTACAAGGTGCTAAGTCAGTGGAATTGATAATACAATCGTTATCTAGTTTTAGCATGGTGCTTAATAGTTTTCTAGTTCAGTATGATTGATTTAATCTTATAACAAATAATGGTTCTCTAGTGATATTGGTTTATACTCAGTATACTACATATAAGCTGGGACAAACTCAGCCAGAGAGATTCATTCCATCTCACACCAACGTGGTGGCAGATCTCTTCTCCTTTGCTTCTCCACTGAAACCAAGACTCCAGAAGGCCTCCAAGAAAGTTGGCCCGGGCCCAAGGCAAGGAAACTAGATAATAAAGAATTTGGACTTTAACACCTGGCTATTCTCGTGGTGATTACTTTGCTGAAAGGAAGGCTGCTCCAGAGACCTCCAGAAAACCAACCAGAACATTGTCAGTAATAGGGAAAGTTTGGGGAAAAGATAATGAGTTCTGTTTTAGGCCTATTGAATTTAAGGTAAGTAGTGACATACAGTTTGACACAATTGAAAAGCAGTTGGAGATGTAAGATTGGAGATCCGAAGAGAGGTTGGGACAGATAGGTGATTTTGAATCATGAAAAATATGAGATTGTTCATTAGAAAGAAAATCACGAAGCATCAGTATTAGTATGAAGAGATTAAGAAGAGGTCATGTAATGTTCTCTTGTAAGGGAACTCTTGTGTTGGTCTTAAGAGACAAGAGACATTTGGAAAGACCTAGTGTCATATTGTATTAAAATCCTATTTTCCAATGTATTTATGTTAGATATTACTATTTTTTCAAGCATATGGGATTTAATTTTTCTTAAATTTAGAAGTATTCCTTAACCTCACAGCATAATGGAACAACACTACGATGAATATCAACCCAAATTTGCTGCAGAATTGTGGAAACATTGGTCAATAGGTTTTTAAGTCACAATTGAACTATGTAGACATTTTGGAGGATAGTAGGTTGATAGATGTTTAGTGCTTGGTACATTCAATCATATTGCTTTACTTATGCTTTGTTTTTTCCCTTCTTTTTTATTATAGCTTTTTATTGACAAAATATATGCATGGGTAATTTTCCAATATTGACCCTTGCAAAAACTTCTGTTCCAACTTTTCCTCTCCTTCTCCCCACTCCCTCCCCTAGATGGCAGGTAGTTGCATACATGTTAAGTATGTTAAAGTATATGTTAAATACAATATATGTATGTATATTTATACAGCTGTCTTACTACACAAGAAAAATCGGATTTAGAAAGAAGGTAAAAATAACCTGGGAAGAAAAACAAAAATGCAAGCAAACAATACATGTTAGGTATTATTGATGTAATTTGTGGTTGTGTGTACTATATATTCTAATCCTAAGGCATATAGACATTCCAAGTTTGTAATTGCTATTTGGCTTGTATTAGTGATCATTTAAAATATTATTTATATATCTTTCTAGATATTGCAAGAAAACCCAGAAGTAAGAAGATGGAATATAGCAAGAATGCATTTGTTACCTTGATGTAACTGACTTCATTATTTATTTGGTCACCATTTTGTAAGGAAGTGTTCTCTTGTTTGTTTTTCATAGCTTCTCTTTAAACATTAAGATTAGTAGAGGCTACTAAACAACATTTGTGCTTATAAACAATTGATAAATATATGTGACTCCCATATAGGGCAGTCCACTAATGGGAAAATTTGGTAAATATCCTCACCATTATTGATTTATTTCATTAGATAACAATGAAATTATTTGGTAAACAATTTAGGTCACCAGGTTTTCTTGGGGGCCAGCCTTAGTCTTAGTTGAAATAAATAATTACTTTGAAATCTCAGCCAGCTGGTAAAAGTTGCAAACGTTTATTTCTCCTTACAAAATTATCCCGGTTAGTTGAGGCCTATCTCACTGCCTGGCTCCAAGAGATCTTGTAGTTTTGTCCTTGGCTCTTGCCTCTGCTTTCTTCAGTCTCCAGTCAGCTCTGACTCGTGGCTTCTCAATCTCCAGTCTGTGGCGAGTAGTCTTTTCTTCCAGAGTGTTCTGTTTCAGAGGCCTGTTGATGTTCCGGAGAAATTCTCCTCCGCTCCAAGAGCTTCCTTCATTTATGTGATCTCCCAAAGGTTAACTCCGCCTTCTCGAGGCAGGGATTATAGGTTATCTCCCAGAGTGCTCTCTGGTCCTAAGGGAGGTGTGAATTCAGCTCTCATACTAGCCCTGAACTCTTGTGTGAACTCCATTGAGTACTTAGATACTTGAGCTCTCTAAAGATGTGAACACAAGCATTGTTCAATCAGTTTCACTTAGTATCTTGTTTCAAGTTCTGGCCCAAAATAATTCTTTAAGATTAAATTAACTCCAATGTCTTTGTAAAGAAATGTCTTAACACTTTAGTAAAGATTCCAACAGCTTCTCTTTAAACATTAAGATTAGTAGAGGCTACTAAACAACATTTGTGCTTATAAACAATTGATAAATATATGTGACTCCCATATAGGGCAGTCCACTAATGGGAAAATTTGGTAAATATCCTCACCATTATTGATTTATTTCATTAGATAACAAAGAAATTATTTGGTAAACAATTTAGGTCACCAGTAACCTATCAGAACTTGTATGCAAACAGCTAATGTCCAAGCTAAAACTATAAGAAACCTTCAATGGGAGGCCCTAGACTGTTCTTGGATCACTTGGGACTTGAATCCTCCTTACCCCCTACTCTCATTTGCTTGAGAACAGTGCTGAATGACTAAAATTTACCAACCTGTGAGAGAGACACTGGCTGTGCAGAGAGGGAACCTTGTTGTTGAATTCTGGTAAGAGACACACTGGAAATTACTAGGAAATCAGATTGTTGATTTTTAATGAGGTTAATATTTTTATTGTCTTAATAGTTGATATAAACTAATATTTGCATGCTGTTGATGAGTAAAGTCGATTGCTAGCATTGAGAAGTATAAGGCTAGTTAGTGTCTCTGTCACACTGATTAGCATATATAATGGTATTACCATTAATTAGTAAATGAAAAAAATTATGTAATGGTTAAAAATGGTTGTGGATGTGTACTGTGCATTCCACCAGGTGGGGGTGGAACAAAAGGAAATGACAAGGAATTTCTGAACTAGTGTGGGTTCCAAGAACTGGAAGCATTTGTCATCTTTGACATTTACTACTTTGTTCTGGGTCAGACTGAGAGGGGAGATGTACACGAACATTCAGGTGGTGGAGAAGAACCATTACTAGCAGGCCTTAGCTGTATATCAAGTTCCAAAGCAAGCAGTAACCCTGTGGCTCTGATACTAAGAGTAAAGCAGGAATTCAGTTCTAGTCTCCCGTCCAGGATGAGAGTCTAGTGGAGTAACCAGGACAAGAATCCCAGACCAAAAGGAAGAGACTGTAGTTCATTTTGTTGTGAACCTGTAGAGCTTTCTAGGCTGGCAGTTTCCTGAAAATTCCAATCAGAGACAAGGCAATAAACTCCAAACTTGGTTGGAAACTTGGATTGTCCTTGATCATAATACTCTGGGAGCACTGCTCCAAATGATGCTTATCTTCCCCTGGAAACCTGCAAGCTTTTAATGCTCCCAAAGTGATGCTGCTTTGACTGAGATCACAATGACTAGTCCAATTTTTTTATTTCAATGGAAGAATAAATTCTGCTGTAGGACCTTATTTGAAGGCTGTGTGTATTTCTCTATTTCACATGTGTTTCTTATAAACATGTTAGTAGAAATTGATTTTGAGTCCATTTTGCTATCCTCTTTCACTTGACCCTACTGCTTTTTAAGAGGGTCTTTTCTTCAATAAATTTTTGTCCCTTTTACCATTTGGCCAATTATATTTTAAGGTGTTATGTACTTTAATATTTTTGTGCCTCTTTTTCCAAGCTCTTAATTGTCTTTCCATACATTTCTTTTCCCAATTTTTCCTCTACCATTTTGATTTAAGGAAAAAAAAAACATTTTTGCTCTTTAATGAATTATCTTTTGTTTCTATGCTTTGTCTTCTAAATCTACAATTCTTTAGGTTATTTGGTATCCAGTTAAAAGCTTTCAAGGCCATTATCTAATGTCCATTTATTAAATATAATTTTATTGCATTGTGATTCATAAAGGATATGTCTAATTTTTTTTTGCTTTTCTGCATTTATTTGTAAGATTTTATTTCCTAATTTGTGCTAATTTTTTGTAAAAGTATCATTCACAGCTGAAAAACATGTATACTCTTTTCTATTAAAATTCAATAATCACCAGAGATCTATAAAATTTAACTTTTTCTAAAATTCTATTCAGGTCTTTCTTGTTTTTTTGTTGTATTCATCTAGCTTTGACAGGAAGATATTGAGGTCCTTCACGGTTAGTGTTACTTTTTCTCTCCATAACTCATTTAGCTTTTGCTTTAAGTATTTATATGCTATATCATTTGGTTGTATGTATGATTAAGTGTTAAAATTAATTCACCATCCATGACATCTTTCAGTAAAATTCATCTCCCCATTTCTCTCTTTATATCAAGTATATTTTTGCTGTTGCCTTCTCTGAGATCATGTTTGCTATCCCTAATTTTTTTCAAGTTCAGTTGAAGCATGATGGATTTTGTTCCAGCTCTTTAAACGTCTTTATGTTCTGTGTTTTTTGTAAACATGTTGAGTTCTGTTTTCTATCCATTTTGCAATCCTCTTTCAATTTTACTGGTGCATCCTTGATTTAAAGACCAGAGCTGAATAGAAATTTTGAACAGAAACAAACTCAGTAGTCAAGTGTAATGGGCTGAGGCTTGAGTTGATGCACTGAGGCCCCAAGCACATGAGGCTAAATAGTAATTGGACTATACTCTATTAATATACATGCTTGGATAAAGAATGGCCCCTACCCACTCTCTGTGCAAGTCCTGATATGTTGTATAGGAAATGACGATTTTGGTGGGTGGAGGCAGAGAAACAGGAAGAGAGACTGGGAGAGATTGGGTTTGGGTTCGATTCTGGTAACTGCTGGTCATGTGGCTTCTGGTCGAGCTAGCTTCTTGACTCAGCTGCACACATTGCTATTGCTGATTCTCTCCCACCTCCGATTTTTCTTCCCTGAGAATAAAGATTGACGATTTTCCCCTAACCTGAATTCCTGACTCCGGCTGATTTTATTTATTTATTTATTTTTTATTTAATAGCCTTTTATTTACAGGTTATATGTATGGGTAACTTTACAGCATTAACAACTGCCAAACCTCTTGTTCCAATTTTTCACCTCTTACCCCCCACCCCCTCCCCCAGATGGCAGGATGACCAGTAGATGTTAAATATATTAAAATATAAATTAGATACACAATAAGTATACATGACCAAACTGTTATTTTGCTGTACAAAAGAATCAGACTCTGAAATATTGTACAATTAGCTTGTGAAGGAAATAAAATGCAAGTGGGCATAAATATAGGGATTGGGAATTCAATGTAATGGTTTTAGGCATCACCCAGAGTTCTTTCTCCGGGCGTAGCTGGTTCATTACTGCTCCATTGGAAATGATTTGGTTCATCTCATTGCTGAGGATGGCCAGGTCCTCCGGCTGATTTTAAAATATGTGGTCATCACATTTGGCGCCCAAGCGTGGGAACCAAGGACCCTACTTTCACTGAAGAAGTCTCCAGTGACCAGGAACTTGGGTGAGTATAATAGACAAACAGGGAACTTATTTTCTTAAAAACTAAACTAGTAATCTTTTTTTGGCTGAAATGGGACAAATGCTAGCTAAAGACTCTCCATTCCCGCCCCCAACCCCTTCAACCCCTTCAACCCCACCCACGAGTGGTGCTATAGAAAGCATGCTTAAGCTGATAGAAGGACAAGGACTACTTATAACTTGGGAACAGGTAGTTAGACTTCTGGGTACATTAAACTGCATCTCCCCTTGGTTCGTAGAGGAAGAGCAGATCTCTCGAGATAATTGGTGTCTGGTTGGACAATAGATGTCCACATATTACAGAGAAAACGGTTCTCATTCAATTTCCATCGAGGCATTCTATTTATACAATATAATTAGCACTAAGAAATCCTATCCCTAGAAGAAAGAAAAAAAAACTGCTAGAAGTAGCCAGATGGGGAAGCCTGATATTAAGGAGGAAGGCAATGAAGAGATTAATGCCCCACAGGGCATGGAGACTGAAGTGAGCAAGGGTGTGGAGACTTTCCACCTCAGGAGGCAGCTTCATCCCCACTTCAGGAGCAAGTGATTGACTCTCCTCCATCAACTCCACCCTTTGGGATGGAGGGAGGAGGGGTAGTGGGGGGGGCAGTGACAGCACCAGCACCTCCCCCTCAGCATCCAACTACTCCTATGAGTAGATTGCAACAGGGCTTAATAAAGGCCAAAAAAAGGTGTAGATGTGAGGGAACTACAGTCCCATATTTTTCCTGTAATTTCCCAGTTTAATTCCTCAGGTCAAGAAAGTCCAAGATATGCTCCTTTTAACATAGAAATCCTCAAAGACCTGAAAAAGGCTTGCACTCTTTATGGAGCTACATCAGCTTATGTTAAGATGCTATTACAGAATTTGGCTTTTGAAATCTTGACTCCTAATGACTGGAAATCTATAGCAAGGGTATGCCTAGAACCTGGACAAAACTACATGTGGCTTTCTGAATATAGTGAGCTCTGTAGGATACAAGCCCAACAAAATAGTCAAAATGCTGTTCATGCTGTGATCACCTATGACCTACTAACAGGTGTAGGTCCCTAAGCAGATGTCACAGTACAGATTAATTATTCCATAGCAGTATATGAGCAAATTGCTGATAATGCTATCAAAGCATGGGCTTCGATTCACAATAAAGATGACAAGGGTGAGGCCTTCACAAAAATAACACCAGGGCCAAACGAACCCTTTAATGACTTTGTGGAATGTTTGCAGACTGCTATTACAAGAACTAATGGGGAAAATGCATCAACAAATATTTTAATAAGGCAACTTGCTAAGGAAAATGCTAATGAGGTCTGCAGAAGAATTATACTAGGACTGCACAAGGATGCTCCTTTAGAGGAGTTCATAAGACGCTGTGCCACAGTGGGCACAAATGCCTTTTATAAGCCAGGCTATGATGCAGACTTCCCAAGATCCCAACATGGGAAGACAGGGTCCCTTCTGGCAAGGGACTTCCAGAGAGACTCGTCAATGCTTTCAGTGTGGTAAAGTAGGGCATCTGAAAGCTCAATGTTGGTATAGAGGCAGAGTGAGAAAGCAGGCTGGGAGAACAAGACCCAGTACCCCATGTCCAAAATGCAACAGAGGCTTCCATTGGGCCTCAGAATTTAGACAGGTTCAGGGAAACGAGATGAGGGGCCCAGCCCCAGGGTCCCAGCAAAAAACACTTAGGGCATGATAGCAGCCAATGGTGCACTCAGAGAGTGCCTAGAAGTCCAACACCCTGATATGATCAATCAGCCAGGAAGCCATATGATGGGAGAAAGGGATTACACAATCAATCAGCTAGGAAGCAACCTGATGGGAGAAAGGGATTACAATTATTATTATTATTATTTTTTATTTAATAGCCTTTTATTGACAGGATATATGCATGGGTAACTTTACAGCATTAACAATTGCCAAACCTCTTGTTCCAATTTTCACCTCTTACCCCCCACCCCTCCCTAGATGGCAGGATGACCAGTAGATATTAAATATATTAAAATATAAATTAGATACACAATAAGTATACATGACAAAACGTTATTTTGCTGTACAAAAGAATCAGACTCTGAAAATGTTGTACAATTAGCTTGTGAAAATCAAAAATGTAGGTGTGCATAAATATAGGGATTAGAATTCAATGTAATGGTTTTTTAGTCATCTCCCAGAGTTCTTTTTCCAGGCATAGCTGGTTCAGTTCATTACTGCTCCATTGGAAATGATTTGGTTGATCTCATTGCTGAGGATGGCCTGGTCCATCAGAACTGGTCATCATATAGTATTGTTGTTGAAATATATAATGATCTCCTGGTCCTGCTCATTTCACTCAGCATCAGTTCATGTAAGTCTCTCCAGGCCTTTCTGAAATCATCCTGTTGGTCATTTCTTACAGAACAGTAATATTCCATAATATTCATATACCACAATTTATTCAGCCATTCTCCAACTGATGGACTTCCATTCAGTTTCCAGTTTTTAGCCACTACAAAAAGGGCTGCCACAAACATTCGTGCACATACAGGTCCCTTTCCCTTCTTTATAATCTCTTTGGGATATAATCCCAGTAGTAACACTGCTGGATCAAAGGGTATGCACAGTTTGATAACTTTTGAGCATAGTTCCAAACTACTCTCCAAAATGGTTGGATTCGTTCACAACTCCACCAACAATGCATCAATGTCCAGTTTTCCGCATCCCTCCAACAATCATCATTATTTTTTCCTGTCTTAGCCAATCTGACAGGTGTGTAGTGGTATCTTAGAGTTGTCTTAATTTGCATTTCTCTGATTAATAATGACTTGGAGCATCTTTTCATATGACTAGAAATAGTTTCAATTTCTTCATCTGAGAATTGTCTGTTCATATCCTTTGATCATTTTTAAGGGATTAAAATTAGGGAGAATAGAGTTGTATGCAGCTGAGACAACTGAGATACCCCCTGGAGAGGTGAAATCTGTTCCTCTCCAGCCTATGGATCCCTTGCCTCCAGGCACAGTAGGCTTGACCATTTCACCTCCTTTTTGCACATACAAAACAGTGTCCATCCACACACTGATGTGGGAAACTGGGGAATGTGTAGATAATATCCCAGTCACCAACACAGGCAGACAATGTGTGACTTATCACCCAGGAGAAATAGTAGCATCAGGTTTACTCATACAGAATCCTAATAAGCAGCTTGGTGATAGTCACCCAGATTCTGATTCCAGATCACAAAATCCAGCAATATACTGGACAGCAGCTGTAACAACTGACCGACCTATGCTCACCATCTATATAAATGGCTTTCCATTGGAAGGACTGGTAGACACTGGTGCAGATCAGACGGTCATTAGAGGTGCCAATTGGCCCAGTCACTGGCCAAAGATTAAAGTAGACACCTACATGTCTGGCGTAGGAGGATCAATAGCAGCTGAAGTTAGTGCTGCCCCTGTGAGAGGGACTTTTGAAGGCAAAATAGGAGTTTTTACTCCTTTTATAGTTGAAAAATCCCCATCAATCTGTGGGGAAGAGACGTTTTACAGCAATTAGGGTGAAAATTGAGTACTTCGTTTTTTAGGCAGGGCTGCTGTTGAAGGCCTGCCAACACTTTCACCTGTTCCTATCCAATGGAAAACTGATATACCAGTGTGGATAGAACAGTGGCCCTTAGGTAACGATAAAATTCAGGCCTTATTAGATATAGTACAGGAGCAACTTGACCAAGGACACTTAAAACCTTCTCTAAGTCCTTGGAATTCCCCAGTGTTTGTTGTAAAAAAAGAAATCTGGAAAATGGAGGTTAACAGATTTAAGAAAGGTGAATGAACAGATGGAAACTATGGGAACTCTTCAGCCTGGACTTCCATCTCCTACTCAATCACCTAGAGAATGTCCTCTTTGGGTCATAGGTATTAAGGATTGTTTCTATTTTATATCTCTGGATAAGGAGGATATGAAAAGATTTGCCTTTTCAGTGCCCAGCGTTAACTTAGCTGAGCCTTATAAAAGATATGAATGGACAATTTTGCCACAGGGAATGAAAAACAGCCCTACTATGTGTCAAATGTATGTTGCTGCTGCTCTTGCTCCAGTAAGAAAAGCATTTCCAAAAGTTATGCTATTATATTATATGGATGATATATCGGGATGTGCACCTGAGGAACAAATGTTAGAAGCATGTCTACAAAAGATCATGGAAACACTAAGGAATTACAAATTATACATAGCACCAGAAAAAATTCAAAGACATGCTCCTTTTCAATATTTAGGATATGAAGTATACCCTAAGGTGCTTACAGTTCAAAAACTCTCCTTAAGAACAGAGATGGATGTTCAATGGATGCGACCAGTGTTAGGCTTGACTACTTATCAGTTACAACCATTATATGACATTTTAAAGGTCTCCCCTTAAATTCACCACGCCAGCTTACAAAAGAAGCTCAAGAGGCTTTGAGAAAAGTTGAACTGGCTTTATCCAATGTGGTTGAGTCACTCAAAAACCCTTGGAAATATCAGTTTTTGCCACACAAGAGGCACCCACATCAATCCTTCATCAAGGAGACAGTGTGAGAGAGTGGGTGAACCTCCCGACAGAACCAGAACAAAGCCTTACTCCCTACCCAGTGCTTGTGGCTAGAATTTTATTAAAGGCCATTAAACGAGCAGTACAATTATCTGGGAAAAGACCTGACAAGATATACACCTTTTATACCAATACACAAATTAATGTGTGTTGTGAGACCATCCCAGAGTGGCAAATTTTATTAGCCATGGCTCCAAATTTTACACATGGGTCTCCATTAAAGATAACCAGACTATTACATAATTGGCAATGGATTCTTGAAGAAAAAGTTTCTAAAGTTCTTCTTAAAGGACCAACTATCTTCACGGATGCATCCAAACATAATATTTGTGCTGTGTACTCTCATGATCTAACTATAAAGAGAGCAGACAGAACTCTTCAGGCCACTCAGCAGAATGAATTGTCCGCAACCATTCCGGCTCTTACCTATTATCCAGGAGACATAAATATAATATCTGATTCGGCCTATTCAGTAGATGTGGTACAAAGAATTGCCACAGCCTAAATAAAATTTGCAGCCTCTAATATATATCAGCTCTTTAAGAAACTTCAAGAGCAAGTGAGAAAGCATCCAGGTAAGATCTATATTTCATGTCCACTCCTCATAGTGGACTTCAGGTCCCATTTTTGATGGCAACAAAGGCAGAAGCCTTAACTATGTTGGTCAATACCCTTTATTCCAAGAAGCCCAGGATCTTTATTCTAAATATCATCAAGCGCTGAGCTTTACGTTTGCAATTTGAATAAAAGAGAGGAAGTAGACATAGTAAAACCTGAGACTTCCTTCCTTTCCAACTCCTACACTGCCCCAGGAAGAACCCTTAGTGGTTTGAGACCCAATGAAATCGGCCATTGGATGGACCCATTAAAACTTTTGTTTCTGTCTTTTATCCACGTTGTGGTAGATACCTTTTGGATTCACTTTGCAATACCGAGCAAAAGAGACAGCCTGAGGGTCACTGAATTTCCCACACAAGCATTTTCCATTATGTGGGCCATAAGCAAAAAAAAAGATAATGGTCCTGTTTTCTTTGAAACATTTTTGACACTTTTGTGCACAGTATAAAATCTTATACTGGCACACCATATACCTTTTAATCCTCAAGGAGAGGCAATAGGAGAGGAGAAAAGATATTAAGACGCTCCTCCAAAACAAAAAGAAAGGGGAGCCACAGGTAACCCTAGAGAACTTTAAATTAACCCTTTATACTATTAACTTTGATTTTTGAAAAGTGCACTGGCTGCAGAAGGTTTTATAACCCAAGGTCAGTGTCCGGAGCAGCTCCACTATCTTTAGATAATTGCCAGGTGATGGGAGAGACCCAGAAAGTGGTGAATGGAAGGGACCGAAGGCTAACTGCTTGGGGAGAGGGGTTTGCTTGTATCTCACAGATGGAGAAGAATCAGATGGGTGCCAAGAGCGATTTGCCTTGTCCATCGGAGAGACGGAGCAGACCCTTGAAACAAAGGATAAGACCAAGAAATATTGAGTGGTTCTGTTGTGGGTTTTCACCATTGAAAGAGTGTGGCTTATGGGTTTGACCTTTGGACATCAAAGATTGTTGGACTTAATAACCCCAGGAATCATTGATTTCTGAAAATGATAAGACTGTTAGGGGACTTCAAAATTTGGAACATTGGATTCCTAACCATAAAAGGACTTTTGGGACTTCAAAACTAGAGGGATCATTGATTCCCTGACATGTGAAGCAATGGCAATAGATTGGTTTTGGATATTCTTTTTGCTGAAGAAGGTGATGTGTGACTGTTGTTTAATCCTTGTTCTAGGACTTCTGGTGATTTTTAAAAAAAGTTGATTTATATTGTTTGTATTCATTTAGGGAAATTTGTTTGTTACACCACATTGAGCCTGCACTGATTGGGGGAGGGTTCCCTAAAGCCCTGCATTATTGCTATGTGCTTGTGTAATACCCCATGCTGATGGGTTTGTAAATAAGACCCTTCAGCCCAGAAACCTCTAGCAACCCCCACCTTTGGGTTTTACCTTCCTGAGATGTCAGGGAGGGCGGAAATTCCTTTTTTAGTGCCACCCCCTTCCTGAAAAGTCAGGGGGGATCACCCATTTTCAGTGCTTTCACCTCCTTTCCTGAGAAGTCAGGGAGGGTGTGATACCTCCCTTGGGGGTTTTGACTGCCTGAGGAGTCAGGGATGGCTCCACCTGTGTTCTAAAACAAAAGAAAGTGGGAGATGTAATGGGCTGGGTTTGAGTTGATGTATGAGGCCCAAGCCGTGAGGCTAAATATAATTGGACTACTCATTTATACATGCTTGATAAAAATGGCCCCCACCCATTCTTTGTGCAAGTCCTGAGGTTGTTAAAGAAATGAGATTTTGGTGGTGGAGGCAGAGAGACAGGAAGAGAGGCTGGGAGAGATTGGGCTTGGGTTTGATTCTGGTAACTGCTGGTCATGTGGCTTCTGGTCGAGCTAGCTTCTTGACTCAGCTGCACACATTGCTATTGCCAATTCTCTCCCACCTCCGATCTTTCTTCATTGAGAAGAAAGATTGATGATTTTCCCCAACCTGAATTCCTGACTCCGGTTGATTTTAAAATACGCGGTCATCACAGTCAAGAGAAATTTTAAAATCTAAATATAAATGAGCAATCAAAAGAGACTTTTTATAACAATGAAGTATTTCCATTCAAATGGATTGGAAGGTAGATAGGTGGAGCAGTCAATAGGTTTAAATATCATCACTTATTAGCTGTATGTGACCCTGGGAAAGTCACTTAGCTTGTGTTTATTTCAGTTTCTTCTATTGTAAAATGAAGATCATATTTACCTCACAAAGTTATTTTCTTTTGAGGGTTAAATGAAATAACATCTGTAAAATGCTTAGCACAGTATATAAGTATTTAATATACAATATTAAGCAGGAATATAATAGATGCTTAATGATTGCTTACACCCTTCCCCTTCCCCACAGAAAGGGCATGATACAAGTGTTTCCCCAGAACCTTGTCAGTAGTCATAGAAGGAGAATCAGACATAGTACCTGAAAATGATTTTCTTATGTTTTGATGATTATAAAAGAAGAAACATAGGGAAAAACTATAGACTTATCCCTTTTACAATGTAGGGGCTAGAGCCATGGTAAGCCCTCAATTCTGGAACATCCAAGTAAACATTTTTGCCCCTTCCTTCTTACCAAAGTAAAAATCTGAATTTCTCCTTTTTTTCATGGGGTATTTACAAAACTATACATATATTTTAAGCACTCCTGAGTTTCTAAACTTTTCTTTATTATTGGCTGGCCTTCACCTATGATCTATGGCTCAGCAAAGTTTCCCCCAAATTTCCATTTAATTTCTCATGCTGACCTTTGATATACAGAAACTGTGATGAGGAAAGTCTTGAAGTAGAAGGGATAACATTGAGGAGGAAAAGGCAAGGAATTGGGGAACTTATCTCATATAATGGTCAATAGTGCAACTAAAAATCTTTAGAAACAAGTAAGAGGCCATTTGAACTTCACTTTTATTGGAAATGGTCAAAGGCAAATAGAACACACACACATACAGAGGTTAGTATATCAGTACATTTATATCAATAGGGAAACAAGAAAGAACTTAGAGAGGGGAGCCAGGAATGCAAAAAAGACAGTCATAATTCAGGGAAGCATTAGTCATAAACTAAACAAACCCTAAGCTCCAAGTTGGGGTTGTAAGGACAAATTTAAAAAGTAAAGAAAGGTGAGAACCTATAATTGGGGTCTGGCTGAAAGGAACAGAAGAGGGGGAAGGGAGGGGAAGTTGACTGCATCAAGCATAGGGCATTGCTGCAGAAATGATTTTTGGTCCACAATCCTCCTTTGTCAAGGAGTAAATACTATACTAGAATAAGATAAGGGGAAATACACAATCAATAATCTTAACTATCAATGTGAATAGGGCAACAATAGTTTGGAAATCTCTGTAGATTTTCAGGATGAAAATGTAGGCTGAAGAAATCACATTAATAACATAAATGTCATATTCTTTGCCCCAATAATCCTATTTTCAGGCTCACATCCTAAAAACTTTAGTGAAAGAAAAAAAATCAAGATCTATCTGAACAAAATTATTATAGAAGCCCTATTTGGAAAAGCAAAAATTGAGAACATGCTATGTTGTTGACCAACAATTGAGGAATGGTTATATAGTGTATGACACACAAAAGTATTACAAAAAGACTTTTGCTGCATGATAATAGATGATCAATATGAAAAATTGTGATGACCACGTATCTTAAAATCAGCCGGAGTCAGGAATTCAGGTTAGGGGAAAATTGTCAATCTTTATTCTTAGCAGAGATGAAGAAAGATGAGAGCTAGAAGGGAATCGGCAATAGCAATGTCAGCAGCTGAGTCAAGAAGCTAGCTCGACCAGAAGCCGCTAGACCAGCAGCCACCAGAACTGAACCCAGACAGCAGCCTCTCCCAGCCTCTCTTTCTCCCCTGTGTCTCTACCCACCAAAATCGTCATTTCCTATACAACACATCAGGACTTGCACAGAGAGTGGGCGGGGGCCATTCTTTCTGCAAGCATATATATTAATAGAGTATAGTCCAATTACTATTTAGCCTCACATGCTTGGGACCTCAGTGCATCAACTCAAGCCTTGGCCCATTACAAAAAATAAAAAGAAATATGTAAAGACATTCAAGTGACAAGTAACAGTAGCAGAGAATACAAACATTAATCTCAATTATGTAAAAGAGATATAGTAAATAGTGTAAGTCCTAGCAAATAAGAAAACTGGTCATCATTGGTGCTACTTGTTCAAAGTTAATGTCCATGTTGACATTTTAAAAACCAACTGGTAGATGGCAGAAAGGCATAACTATTCGCAATCATTTGTACAATGTTGTTTTTGCTGAAATTGTTTATAGGTTTTAGGTTTTTTTGCTGTTGCTTTTGTTTTATGATTGGTTTCATTTCAGAAAAAAACAAATGTTTTTTAAATGATGGGGCTAGACAGTATTCAAGGTCTCAATCACTTCCTATAAGTGCAGAGATGGAATACTCAATACATTTTCAAGTACACCAAACTAGAAAGACAGAGCTACAAAATCGGGATTCAAAAAGATTTAGTCATTCCAGAGAATTGGGTTGAGTTTAATCAGATGAAATTCAAGAGGGATCAAATTAGGCTCTAAAAATCAAATCATCTTCATGAGTACAGGATGGGGGAAACATGATTAGATAGAAGTGTGCCTGAAAAAGATCTTGGGGTTTCAGTGAACTGCAAGCTCTGTAGGGATCAACAGTATAATATCAGTATAGTATAGCACAGAACCTAGAATATAATAGGTGCTTAATAGTTTTGTATTCTAGGAGTTAAAGATCTGATAATCCTTTTGTAATCAGTAGCTGGACCCTAGCTGAACTAGAGTGCTCAGTTTGGGGCAGCACAATTTAGTTGGATATCTATAGATTGGAGTGTCCAGAGGACGAGCAAACAGGATGATGAAGAGCCTCTAATGAGGATTCAGGTAAAAGATGTAAGGAGCAGGATCATTTCAGAGAGGCCTGGAGAGACCTACGTGAACTAATACTAACTGAAATGAGCAGAACCAGGAGATCATTATACACAGCAACAAGACGACTATACCACGATCGATTCTGATGGACGTGGCTCTCTTCAAGATTGAGATAATTTAAACCTGTTCCACTTGTTCAGTGATGAAGAGACCCTTTACACCCAGACAGAGAACCATGGGAACGAAGGTGGAACACAACATAACATTCTCACTCTCTCTGCTGTTGTTTGCTTGCATTTTGTTTTCTTTTTCAGTTTTTCCTTTTCTTCCTTCTTGATCTGATTTTTCTTGTGCAGCAAGATAACTGTATAAATATGCATACATATATTGGATTTAACATGTATTTCAATATATTTAACATATATTGGACTACCTGCCAGTTAGGGAAGGGGTTGGGGGAAGGAGGGGAAAATTTGGAACAAAAGGTTTTGCAAGGGTCAATATTGGAAAAAATTACCCATGCATATGCTTTGTAAATAAAAAGCTTTAATAAAAAAAAAAGAAAGATGTAAGGAAATTTTGATTTGGGAAGGGAGGACATATAATTTCAATCTTCAAGGATTTTGTAATAGATGGATTAGAATTTTTCTTTTCGGTCCTAGTGAGCAAATGCAGAAGGAACAGGCAAACATTATAGAGAGGCAGATTTAAGCTTGAGGTCAGAAGTGTTTCAACAAATAAGTCATCTGGAAGTGGAACAGACCATTTTAGGGATACTGGATGTTTTTGAAGCCCTAAAGCCCCAATGCAGCTAGGTGGTACAGTGGGTAGAGTACTGGACCTGGAGTCAGGAAAACTCATCTTCTTGACTTCAAATCTTAGACACACAAAGTAACTGTGTGACCCTAGGCAAGACATTTTACCCTGTTTGCCTCAGTTTCCTCTTCTGTTAAAATGAGCTGGAGAAGGAAATAAGAAACCACTTTGTATCTCTGCCAAGAAAACCCCAAATGACTGAAAAACGACTAAACAACCATTGTTAACTATTATTATTTAAAATGGAGTAGGGGAGAAATTCCATTTGTAGAATGGCAATTTTAAAAGTCTATTTCTTTATTTTTTTAGGTTAATAAATAAATTTTCAATTCAGTGAATGAAACAGACTTATTCTGGAAAAGGATGCGTTCTAGAACTTACATTTCTAAGAAGGAAAAACAACTTTAAAGCATCTAATTTTTATTAGGAAGTAATTTAGGGGATTTTATTTTTTATACTATCCTTATAATTAATATTTCATATTTATATTTTACTTAGAGGACTTTAAATTAAAACCAATGCTTGTTTATGTCCTGAAATCCTTGCATTCTAGGAAGTTACAACCATCTATTAAGTTCTGAATATTTTTCAAGGTTGTTTCCAGTAAACAACTTATTTTTGATTCTGCTATCCTCCTGTTCAATTCACATTCACAGTTATGTTAATTAGTCTTCCCTCCATCATATCCTATATTTTTTCCTCTTTTTACTTCTTACCCATTCACAAAGATGAGGGAAAAAAGGAACAGATTCAACACCAGTTATATATAACTGAAATGGGGTGTAAAGTGTGTTCAGGGAAGACTAGTAACTCTGGTATGAGGGTTGCCAAGCCCTTTTCAGGTCTGCTTTCTACCTCTGGTGAAATCTGGTGACATCTCACCTGTGGCTCCAAGAAGCTGTATTATGTGCAGTGGCCACATCCTGGTAAATCATTTTGGCAGGCAGGCTAAACCAGGTTGAGGGGAACAGAGGGGTCTCTTTGGTGAATTAGAGGATGTCTATCCCAAGGATGTGAAGATTTCACTTGGTGAATGGGCAGATGACAACAATTTGTTCCAATTGGCCATGAAGGCTGCAGAAGTGGGCGCCAGGGAATGCTTAGAGTTTGCTTAGATATTGAAGACACCAAGGTCATCCACTGCATCCTGAGCCAGTCAGCCGTCTTGACTTTTGCCTTGCCACTGGACTGTGGCGATTCATTGATACGTGAAATTTGCGCACACTTATGGACAACATGAAATCCAGTAGACCTGGACAGTGACAAACCGACATTTTCACAAACCAGACTGGACCGGACTAGACCCACTTCTCAGCTTCCCGATTTTGCCTCCGTTTAAAGCTTTCCCCAGCAAGCTTGTTCTTGCTCGCGCTCACTCTCCTCCCCTGTGCCGCTAAAAGTCTATTTCTTGGGAAATGAATCTGGACATAGCATATTGATTCCATGATTCCACAGAATATGTAAAAAAAAAAAAAAAAACGACAGAAAGAAATTTGAGATTTTAAAAGGAATTGTGAAAATAATCTGATTCTGCAATATAGTATTTTCTTATTCTTCTTATGCCCCCATCAGTAAAATTCCAAATTTTAAATATATATATGCTTTTTAAAATATGCTATATTTAAATATGTATATGCTATTTGGCAGGTCATTTAAATCAAAACAGAATTCTGAGCCTGGAGTTAGATTGGACTTCAAATCTGTCCTCAGATCCTTGTTAGCTGTGCCTCAATTTCCACAACTGCAAAATGGAGATAATACCAGCACCTACCTCCCAGGGTTGTTATTAGGATCAGATGAGATATTTGTAAAGCATTCTGTAAATGTTAAGTGTCATAGAAATGTCAGTTATTACCAGTTAGGTCTCACTGCCACACTGGGATAATGTAATTTATGGATGGAGTCAAAACCATTCTATCCTATTTTAGCCTTGATGACCTTAAATGAAAACATATCTCTCTCCCTCATGTATCAGACTAATTCTAAAGGGCAATTGACATTTCATAAGGAAACCTAGCTATGCCCTAGGCATCATCTATAAATATTGTGAGGTGAGAAGGGATGGAAGTCTAGAAATTGAACCAGAATCCTTGAAAGACCCATTTGGAGGAAGCCTCAGCTTAAGTCTTTGTCAGGTCTCCCTGGCTAAGATGTCATATTTCAACCACCACAAATAAAAAGTAGCTGACATCATATTCTAATAAGTTATTAGCAACTTGGGAGCTAGGACCATGTCTTAAACACTCTTTGAAGCTCTCACTGACAATAGAACCCTCTGTTTTATCTCATAATATATAGCTCTTTAAAGCTCTTTCCTCACAGCAACATAAGGAAATAGGTATGTAAACATTATTATGGAGATTCAAAGAACCTGCAAGAGTTTGGACTTCCCTTCAATGTTCTAGAAGCATACCTCCAACAACTGGCAGCAGTTTCTGCACTGGGAGCAAAGTCCAGATGGATAAAGATTTGCCAAGCTTAAGGGAAACTTTTTGAGTTTCTTACATTCAGGAGAAAATTACTTCCATTTAACTGAGTGCTATGTTACTCTTTTGTGTTCCCTAAGCTTAAATCCACTTTCCCCTGAACTTTGCATGTACTTGTAGGAGGGTGGCACAGTCTCCGGGGAGGAAGAAGATCTTGTACCAATTGTTCTTACTCAGCCACTTTTCTAAAAGCTGGATGACTAAATGATAACTAACTGATAATCTTGGGGGAAAGATCATTGTTAGGGGCTCAAGCTGATGGACCATTCAGGGCTACTCCTAGGACTGAGGGGAAATGTGGAAAATGTAACCAAGCATTAGGGATCTGACTTAGCAGTGGAAATGGGAGTTGGAATAAGAGCATACATGGGCCACATAAGCAAGTGATCAAACCATGGCTGATCATTACCTAGAGACTGGTCACATAAGCCCAGAGCCCAAGGGAATAAGAGAAAACACAATGAGGAACAGCATCCATTCTTCACATCTACATTGTACCAACAGGAAGCAAATGGGAAAGAATTCATATTTGCATATTTAAAATATTCCAATGTGATTTGCAAGATGGTAGTTTTCATAACTCAAAAAACTCATGGAAAGGAGTTGTGTGTCAGTTAAAGAGTAAACAAATCCGTAAGGCAGAAATACTGCACAAGATAAGAAAAAAACCGTCATTTTTTGGTTCTCATACCAAAGAAATGAAATACTTAAAAGCTCCCCACTAAGCAGACTTACCTCCACCCCCATTCCATTGCCCTCCAGAATAATAGGCACAGTAGGTGTAAGCAACTTCTCAAACTTGTAATTCAGGGTCAGAATGTGGAGACTATTGCCTCGTGCCTTCCCGGAGCAGAATCAAGCTTAACTCTCTCTTACCCAACAAGATTTGGAAAACACTGATTTTGCCCAACTACTAAAAGGAAAGGAAGGGGATAGGGTGGAATGGATAGCAAAGAACACAGTGCAGAGATTAGAAATCCACTGAGGGCTCTCTCTCTCTCTCTCTTTCTCTTTCTCAATTGAAGGTAGACCAAGCAACCTTGCCCATTCCAAGACAAAGATGCCCAGCATGTTCAATTCTGGGAGTCTGTGCTGCAATAGAAAGGGGTGGGGTGCCAAAGAGTGAGATTAATCATAGAGAAGTAATGGAAATCCAAAAGTAGGTTTGAAAGGCAAAAAACAAATTCAAGAAGAAAGCCTGAATAAAAACAGCCCATATGCAGATAAACCAATGACAGAAAGATGAATGAATAAAACCTCAAAGAGACTCCAAAACATTATGAACTATTATTAATATACTATGAAATAAGTACAAAATTATACAATAGAAAAAGATAACCCTACAGAAATCACTGAACAAGAAAACACAGAATAATTCAAAAGAGAATTAAAATGTTTACCAAAAAAATAGGAATGAAATTAGCTTAGAACGCAAAGATTGTAAAGCAGAATTAAAACACAAACAGCAGAGTAGCAAAAAGGAATATGTAGCTGAGAAATTCTCCACAATAGCAAAAGTTCTGAGTGAAACAGTGTTTATAATACAAAAAAAAGAAACAATAAATTACAGTGGA
Source organism: Sarcophilus harrisii (assembly GCF_902635505.1). Classification (NCBI taxonomy): domain Eukaryota; kingdom Metazoa; phylum Chordata; class Mammalia; order Dasyuromorphia; family Dasyuridae; genus Sarcophilus; species Sarcophilus harrisii. The sequence goes on along the minus strand of NC_045432.1, from coordinate 11,709,923 downwards.
ATATAAGCCAAAGTCAAAAACATTATGAGAACACATGCATTCTATGCAAGTCAAAGTAACTGACCCTGAGGATAGGATTTGCTGAGATAGAAAAAAAAACAATGACTACAATATTGCAGGAAATGACGGGAGAAAGCTATCTATAACTTGAAAGAGACAACAAAACAAATCCACAGATTTTGGAGAGAGGTTTGGGGAGGACATGCTTTAGAATTCATATACAGTGGCTAAATTTTAGCATTTCAATAACAAAGACATCTTGTGAGCAGTCAGGAAATAAGAATCAATATAATAACTAACCAGGATTCCAGAGGACCCATTTATCAGGAAGCATGCTACCCTACCTTCTGACAGAAAGGTGATAGATAAAGTGGAGGTGTAGAATTGGACAAAAGCCAATATTGGAACTTGCTTTGCTTAATGAAAGAGGCAGGGGAAAAAGGAAGAGAGGGAGAAAGAAAAAGCTGCAAATATGAAGGAATAATAATTCAAATAACATAGGATTACTCCACATTAATGAGAAATCACAGCAGAATGGAACAATATATTGCAAAAAGCTAAGGAATTGTAATCCAAAATCACATACCCTGAAAAATCTAAGCTTAATCAATGAAAAAGGATGGACCCAACAACAACCAAAAAATATATCTGGGACATTCTTGATAAAATTAAACAAACAAAAAACACAAAGGAGAGCTATTTGACTTGTAAATACTTCTAATGATAGGAACATAAGGAAAATAGTACAATTATCAAAAAAAAACCCTGACAAATAATTTGCTGGTGTATTAAAAAAAGACTGAATTGTGGGGTTAAAGAGGGCTTATCAAGAGAAAAAAAGACCCCCAAATATTTAAAGGGGAAGATTTACGGGGAATTAAAGAAATCAGGAGAAAGGAAGAAGAGATGAATGAATAGAATTCCAAGTCTCTGAATTCACTGTAAGTGAATAATATATATGGAAAGAGCAAAATAATTGGAAATTGATCCCTCTATAATTAAGATGGCCAAACTTTGTCTTGAAGGCACACGCCTCCCTCAACTGAAGAAGTGGAGATGAAGAATATTACATGTATTGTCAAACATAGTTGAGGCACTAGTTAATTTTACTGAATTGCTTTCCCCATTCTTTAAAAAAAAAATTCTGGGTTACAAGGGACTCCTTGGGTAAGGGAAGCGGGAGGAACATATTCAGAAATGAACATGATAGAAAAGCAAAAAGTAACAATATAAACAAAATAACCTTTCAAAATAAATTAAAGAAAATTTCCAGGGAGTGATCACGGTTAATTCCAGTTGAGTTATACCGTTGGGTCATATATCTTTCCTTGTCACAGATTATGAGGCTTGGTGGAGCTGAGCCTGGATTCACAGTCACGGCATCTGTAAAAGAAAGTCACAGGATCACACGTATCCCTTTCCCACCCTTCAGCCTCATGGAACTTGTTTTTACTTCTTGGGAAAGATGAATTCATTTCTTTGCTTATAGGGCTTTGAAATGATGGGCCATGTGATTTTGGACTCTCAGATGAAGGACTCTTTCCAGGAGGAGGGACTCCAATAGGGAATAAGAAGAAAATTGCAGCTTCTGAATGAAGCCAGCTTGGGAAGCAAACCTGAGGGTTAAGGGCACATATGGAATTTAAGTCCTTTTAGGGTTATGACTGTTTTTTGTTCCACTCCTGGCACACAGTAGATACTTTATAAATGTTGAATTCAAAAATAAAATTCAAGAAATCACTGTCTTTTATTAAGACCTAGAAGTGAATAGCATCTTACAGCTAAACAAGCACTGGAAAGAATGAAGAGGGCAGGGAGATAAGGAAAAATCAGAGGGTTCGATTATGTGAGACAATTTTAATCTAGCTGGTTTAATTTTCAGAGACAACTCTTTTCCTTGAGACACATTCTCCTCAGGCTTCAATGAGAATTCAATAAGAGTATGTTCTGGGATTTCTTTGTCTATTTCTTTCCCACTTCCCCCACAGATCCTCAAAAGGAATCCCAGTAGAGTTCCCTTCCCAGAAATATCAAGGCATGCTCTAGGAATGGGAATATTTTTAAAGTTTGCAAACTTCCCCAAAGAAGCAGTTACTTTTCCACATGTACATATGCCAATTTTGATTCTTTAATTGCATTTGTGAGAAAACAAGGATAGGCTAAAAACAACCAGGTACTTTTGTCACAGTAAGACTTTCTGGACAGTTTTTAGATGTGGAAAATAAGGGATTGGATCCAAAAGGAAAAGTGACTTTTCTTCTGATAGGATCATATATTGAGGAACACAGTCAGGTGGGTAAGTCATTGGCTAAAGCAATGACATTTTCAATCCCTATCACCCCAACCAAGGAGACTGAAGGAAAACTTCAATAATTCTGACTTTACTAATTTGGAAGTGAGCATAACTTAATTTGGCTTGCACATCGGCAAACTCTATGTCTCTATGAATGTCTCTAGAACAGGGTGACCTGGATAGATACCGTTTAAAGAAGGGATATGGGATTTTCATCGTGGAGAAGATTGGGGAGTTGGAAGATGAGGAGTTATGATGACAGTCTTTGTGTTCTGGTAGAGTCACCATGGCAGGAGAAATTGGGCTTGCTCTTAGTCTCAGAGGACTGAATAAGTACCAGAGTTCAGTAATAAGGAAGCAGATCAGGACTTGATGTAAAGACCTTCCTAGCAGTAAGGGGATTGTACAGAGATAAGATGAATTTTCATGCTTGGTAATGGGCAGGAGCCCATTAAGACTGGGAATCCTCAAGTGGAGGCTAGATTGATTCCTTACTAGTGATGGGGAAGAGGAAGGAGGCTTCTTGGTAAGGATGGACTGAATGACCTCTGATATCTCTTTGCATTTTGAGATTTTTGTCACTGAAGTGAAACTTCTTTGTACTATTCTGGAGAAAAGAAGTTGTTAAGCAAATGAATGTTCTATGGGGTCTGGGGGACTATAAAATCTTTCTCTAGATGTTTTCTGATGCTTTTAAAATCTGATATTGAACCAGCCTTGCATTCCTAGTATAAATCCCACTTGATCACAGATATTATTCTGGTGATAAGTTGTTGTAATCTCTTTGCTAATATCTTAAAGATTTTTTTGCATCAGTATTCATTAGGGAAATTGGTCTATAACTTTCTTTCTCAGCTTTAGTCCTTCCCGGTTTAGGTATCAGCACTATATCTCTGTCATAAAAGGATTTTGGTAGAACTCCTTCTTCTTCTATTTTTCCAAATTGTTAAAATAGTATTGGAATTGTTCTTTAAATGTTAGATAGAATTCACTTGTAAATCCATCTAGATCTAAAACCCATCTGCTCCCATTCATGCTAGAATGGTGGTTAAGAATTATTATTACTTACGAGTCCCCTCTATTCATTAGGTAAGTACTGGAAGAAGTATGAATTCTTGCTGTGCATTGCTGTGTGTCTTTCAAAGTAACATTTTTTAATAAAATATTCTAAATTCAGACTTCTCCATTTAAAAAAAATTAGCACCATTTTACTGTATTGTTCTGTTGCATTAATATTTAATGCCTCCATCTATTCCAGGTTGAGTCAGTGAGGGTGGAAAAGAAAGGAGATCCAAAGAGGGTGGTAGAAGTAGCTGGGTTTTTTTTTTCTGTATGGCATGGGGGCAAACAAGGAATTTCTGACTGAAAATCCCATTCTAATACAAATGTATGCTTTCTTCCTCATTTCTATCTCCCACAGTTTGGCATGTGCACACTGATTGCTTCATCTGCAGGGAATAATGGGAGTAGCTGCCTTCTCTGGACTCCATATAAGCCCTTAAGAAGAATATTCTCTGCCCATCACCAGTTAAGTTAATGACTTTAGACAGAAGGACAAAGATTAGTCAGGGAGGTTTGACTATATTGTTCTACTTCACTGTACCCAAAGGCGTACATTTCTTCTTGATGCTGGCCTTTAGTTCCAGAGCCAGCTGGCTGGCTTGAGGTGAACACAGACTGTTTTTGCTTTGGGGCCAGATCAGGCAATGCATCTCCTTCCCCTGTTAGGCTCCCATTGGGGAACTGGGCAGGTGGCAGCTGGTCACAGCTCCATGGGGTGTCAGGCAGTGGATTTTTCAGAGGCTTACTCAAGGCACTTTCAGTTGTAGGCTGAATACAAGTATCTTCCAGGGAGAGAACATTGAGGTTTGGCAGCTTCTATCTTAGTAAAAAGGAATGGTGGGGGAGGGGAGAGAGAGAGAGAGAGGAAGAGAGAGACAGAGAGAGAAGGATCTATGAAACATGAGAAGAAACTGAACAGTCCAGACAGGTGCTGGAACAATCTTCCCTGCTGGCACTTGCTTTGAACCCCTGCCCCATGCCCCAAAAACATTTCTACCAGTTGCCAAAGATCTTAAAATTTCCATCCATACAGAGCCTTTGGGATAAGATACTTTACCCAAGAATATTCTTTTAAAACACAGCCTGGGGAGGGAGAGAATTCAGAACTCAACATGTAAAAAATGAATGTTAAAAATCAAAAAACTCATTAAAATAAGCAAAATGAAAAATAGATAAATAAATAAATAAATAAAACAGTTTGTCTCCAAGGCGAGGAAATACATTAATGCACTGACACGACTTGAGTGAAGCAGTAGGATAGCATTAGGAAGCCAGTCACGTCTCAAGGCTCCATGGGAACAAGACAGAACAAAGAAGCTTTAATAAGAGCTAGCATGGAGCTATTGAAATGGCACAAAGGATGCTGGTCTGTGTGTGGGGCCATAGTGAAGCAAAAGGGGGAGGGGAAAGGAGGTAAAAAGCTCCTTCCTTCTAAATTCTGCCTTAAACTAATTCTAATGCAGATTCGTCTCATGATAATAGGTGGGCTGAAACCTTTCAGTTATCTTTTCCCAACTTCTGAAAAACAAATTATTGAGGCTTTTTTTCCCCCACTCCCAGCAATATATCCAAAAGCTGAGAGGGCATGGGATCTGATATGTTCAGGATATATCTAATTTTTAGAACAAAAAAGAGTTACTTGCTCAGTCACAATGAACAGAAAAAGCAGTGCCTTACTTGGAACAGAACTGATTCACTCCTATAGTACAAGGATCATGCCCTGATGAAGAATTCTCTTTCACGAGGGTCTTTCCCTCCTCTTCTCCCTTCCACACCTGTCTCTATTTTGGCCTGTTCTCCATCAACTTCTTTATTTTGGACAGCATACTGCTATTATTAGAACAGACTAGGACAAAACTAGCTTTTTTTTTTGACTGTCAAGTCGCCTGTGTAACTTACACTGAGCTTAGTATCCATTAAAACCCTCTAGCTTTTAACACAGACTAGCATTGAGCAATAGCTCCCTCACCCTCCAGTTAGCTTGTGAATTTTCAGAATCCAAATGCAGGGCTTTCCATTTCTCCCTATTCTATATCACTCCAAAGGGAACTTAACTGTTGTGAATTTGAATGCAATGCCTAAAGCCACTTACAATTCTGCATAAAAAGGGAGCACTTGAGGGAGCATCCTGGTAGGTGGGCTGGCCATGCTAACTGAGGAAAGAAAAAAGCCCTTATCTTTGAAGGGCCCCCAGACACTCACAGTTTCTAAGTGTGTCATATCCTCCTTTATCTTCACTTGCTGATTGAGAAGATGGAGGAGATGGTTCAGCATGCTCTGTTTGGGATGCATCCCTTTGTCAAACCGATGGTACATTCCACACCAGAACCTTCAAAAACACAAGGAAAGTTATGAGGGTGGCCAGTCACAGTGGGGCAGAAGGTCACAGACATTTCTTTTTTTTTTTTTTTAATTTAATTTAATTTTTTTTATTTAATAGCCTTTTATTGACAGGATATATGCATGGGTAACTTTACAGCATTAACAATTGCCAAACCTCTTGTTCCAATTTTTTACGTCTTACCCCCCCCACCCCCTCCCCTAGATGGCAGGATGACCAGTAGATGTTAAATATATTAAAATATAAATTAGATACACAATAAGTCTACATGACCAAACCGTTATTTTGCTGTACAAAAAGAATCAGACACTGAAATATTGTACAATTAGCTTGTGAAGGAAATCAAAAATGCAGGTGTGCATAAATATAGGGATTGGGAGTTCAATGTAATGGTTTTTAGTCATCTTCCAGAGTTCTTTTTCTGGACATAGCTGGTTCAGTTCATTAGTGTCCATTGGAAATGATTTGATTGATCTCGTTGCTGAGGATGGCCTGGTCCATCAGAACTGGTCATCATATAGTATTGTTGTTGAAGTATATAATGATCTCCTGGTCCTGCTCATTTCACTCAGCATCAGTTCGTGTAAGTCTCTCCAGGCCTTTCTGAAATCATCCTGTTGGTCATTTCTTACAGAACAGTAATATTCCATAATTTTCATATACCACAATTTATTCAGCCATTCTCCAACTGATGGACATCCATTCAGTTTCCAGTTTCTAGCGACTACAAACAGGGCTGCCACAAACATTCGTGCACATACAGGTCCCTTTCCCTTCTTTATAATCTCTTTGGGATATAAGCCCAGTAGTAACACTGCTGGATCAAAGGGTATGCACAATTTGATAACTTTTTGAGCATAGTTCCAAACTACTCTCCAGAATGGTTGGATTCGTTCACAACTCCACCAACAACGTATCAATGTCCCAGTTTTCCCGCATCCCCTCCAACAATCATCATTATTTTTTCCTGTCATCTTAGCCAATCTGACAGGTGTGTAGTGGTATCTTAGAGTTGTCTTAATTTGCATTTCTCTGATTAATAATGACTTGGAGCATCTTTTCATATGACTAGAAATAGTTTCAATTTCTTTATCTGAGAATTGTCTGTTCATATCCTTTGACCATTTTTCAATTGGAGAATGGCTTGATTTTTTATAAATTAGAGTTAATTCTCTATATATTTTGGAAATGAGGCCTTTATCAGAACCTTTGACTGTAAAAATATTTTCCCAGTTTATTGCTTCCCTTCTAATCTTGACAGACATTTCTTAAAGACCGATTCCCACCCACCAAAAGAGTCACTGAGGAAGGTCCCAAACAGAAATGAAAAGGAAGACTTTTCGACAAAGCCTTCACTCCAAAATATTTCTACAGAAAAAAAGTTGATTCAATGAACATTTCTGTTGTAAAATATTTTTATTGATGCCCTTTGTTTTTATATCACATTCTCTCTGAATAGCTCCTTCCTTTCTTTTCTCCTAACCAGCAAGCCATTCCTTATAAAAGGGAAAAAAAAGTAAAACGAATGCATGGATTGTTGATGACTATAAATGTGTACTTCACACCCATGGTCCTTCACCTCTGTAATGGAAGGAGGTATATTTTCTCACCCCTTCTCCAGGGCTTTGCTTTCCCTTTCTACAGTTTGCACAGTTGTACTGTACTTTGACTCCCACAGAGTGATGCCATTTGGGGGTCTGGAGTCAGAAAAGTCCCAAATTCAAATCTGGCCTCAAATACCTATAAAATTGTGTGAGACCCTGCCCAAGTCACTTAACCTGCCTGTATTAGTTTCCTCAACTGGAAAATGGGAATAACAGTAGTACCTGACAGAGTGGTTATAAGGATCAAATGAGATAATATTTGTAAAGTGCACAGTGCCTGACGCTGGTACTTCATAAATGTTTATTTTATCTCTCCCTCCTCACAATTCATCCATTGCCCCGAATAACAGAGCTTTATTTTGCTTCCAGTTCTTTGCTTTCACAAAGTGTTGTTAGATGTACCCAAACATTTAAGCTATTAAAGCTTTAAAAGCTTCAAATTGCACTCAGACTTTGGGGAGACTCAGTATTTTATCTTCTTGGAGTATATGCCCAGTAACAGAATCTCTGGGTCTAAGGCTATGTGCATTTTGGTGACTTTTTAAAAAAAGCATAATTCCAAATTGTTTTCCAGAATGATTGTGCCTCAATAAATATTGATCAACCACTGACCATTTGCAGAAACCCCAACCCAAATGCTGAGGGAAATACACAATTCAGATAGGACAATCCTAAACTTCATAGCACTTATAGTTTAGTAGAAGGATAGGATTAACACAATTATAATATCCAACATTACATGATAATTATGTTTAAAAAGTACAAAGCAAAGTGTGTGCCATGTAATTAAGGAGTTTTGGATAAGACTGAATGAAGAATCAATATTCCTATCTTGAATGCACAATAGCAAAGTACATATTATTTTTAAACACAACTAATTCTGACAATCAAAGTTCAGAAGTAGGTGGTAGGTAAAAAGGTCCTTTGTGTTTCTTCTTTTATTTGCTTTCTGGACATTAAGCAACTAGCTAAAGCAACAACCTTGGGTGAACAGGTACAGGGAAAAGACCCCAGATCAGGCCATTCTTCTACTCTGCTAAGAGAATAGATAAGCAGAGAGGTTGAAATTACTGAAATTACAGAAAGATTAGGCTTTCCACCTCTGGTATACCCGCACTCATAATTCACTGTCTTCTTAGTTTCTTAAAATGTGGTCCATGACCCAATATGGAGTCTTTTTTTTTCTGAGGCAATTGGGGTTAAATGACTTGCCCAGGGTCACACAGCTAGGAAGTATTAAGTGTCTGAGGCCACATTTGAACTCAGGTCCTCCTGATTTCAGGGCTAGTGCTTATCAACTGCGCCACCAAGCTGCCCCTCCATATAGAGTCTTGTAACTAAATGTAGGGGTTTCAAAATTATGGTTTATTATAAGTAAATGTTTAATTTCTATACATATTTTATATACCTGTGGTCATGTAAAAATTTCTTGGTCTTAAAGGGGTCATAAGTAGAAAAAGTTTCAGAAGCCTTGCTCTATATCAGTGTTTGAGCAATTTTCCTAATAAGTGAGGATGACTGTTAATCTTCTACTCAAGAGAAAACAAAACAAAACAAAACAAAAAAATCTCATCAGTGATTCTCCATAGCCTACTGAACAAAGTAGCATTTTACTGCTATAGCATTCTATATTCTGCCCCCATCCTATTTCTCCAAGCTCACTTCTCACCCTATGTGTACTCTATATTCTGGTCAAATGGACTACTCTTCATTTCTCTTTCTTATCCAACTCCCTCCCACATTCATATCTTTGTCCACATTGGCTCCTCACCCATAATGGGCTCCTATTCCTCCATATCTATTTGCTAACATCCTTCCCTCCTTCTGCAAGGTCCAACTCTCTGAGGCCACATTCTTTTTTTCCTGATACTTCCCTATCTCTTTCTTTATTCCTCATATGTTTCAGAGTATTCTGCCTGGATATCTCGTTTACATAATGTATTTCTGTCTGTATCTAAGTTATTTGTATGTTTGGCCATTACTCCATTACTTAATAAACTCTTTGAAGCTTACTATCCTTGATCATGTCCATTCATAGCACTTTGCAAACATTATCACGTACTTCATAAACGTTTGTTGAATCATTACTTTCAAGGTTAAAAAAAGATATGTGATTTCCATTTGTTGCTGTCGAGTTGTTCAGTTATGTCTGATTTTACCTGCTCTCATGGACAAAAATCCATGGGGTTTTCTTAGCAAAGATACTGCATAGGTTTGCCATTTCCTTTTCCAGAGTCCTCATTTTACAGAAGATGAACTGAAGCAAATAGGGATTAAATAACTTGCCTATGGTCACACAGCTAGTCTGTCTGGATTTGAATTTGTCTTTCTGGCGGCTAGCCCAGTGCTCTATCTACTGTACCATCTAGCTTCCCTTAATGGATTTCTATTAGCTGTGGCTACTTTGGCACAGAAATTAAGTTAGAACTATGTGCAGAACCTAATTTTTTTTTTTTCATGCAAGATATGACCATCTAAATAAAAGCTTACAACCCCATATGGAGTCACATGGCTGAATGTGAGGGTCACAAAAAATTTAGCAAAAGTAAAAGGTATTAAATATACTGCCAAGATTTAATTCTTTATGTAAAAATAAACAAGCACATCCATCTCAATAGTATGCAAATTTGCTTTCATCTTTAATAAGTAGCAAAATTATGATACCAAAGAATTATTTTAAAATAAATTATGATTTTTATCAGTAAATGATTTGTATACCTATGTGACACACAGACACAGACAGACAGACAGACAGACACACACACACCCCAGGGTCACATAAAAATTTCACAGGGAAATGAGATCATGAGTGGTAAAATTTTAAGAAGCTCTGATGTAAAATGAAGCTGTCAGTTAATGTGGCCCTGGGGTCTTGCTTCTTGATACGGCTGACATGCTGCCCCAAAAAGTCAATTTGTATTTATTTTCCTTTCTTTTAAATGTTTTTAGAGATTGGCCTCTGTAATGGGCTGAAGCTCGAGTTGATGCACTGAGGTCCCAAGCACATGAGGCTAAATAGTAATGAGACCATACTCTATTAATATATATGCTTGGAGAAAGAATGGACCCCCGCCCACTCTTTGTGCAAGTCCTGATGTGTTGTATAGGAAATGACGATTTCGTTGGGTGGAGGCAGAGGGGCGGAGAGATGAGCGGGGAGAGACTGCTGGCTGTCTTCCTGTTGCAGCTGCACACATTGCGATCCTGATCCCCCCTTCACCTCCGATCCTTTTTCACCTCTACTGAGAATAAAGAGTGAAGATTTTCCCTTAACCTGAATTCCTGACTCCGGCTGATTTTAAAATATGCAGTCATCACAGGCCTCCCTATCTCACCCACTCCAATCTCACTGTTCCTTGGCACAGAAGCTTTGACCTGCCCTGTTTCTGCCTTGGGCCACCTTAGCTGACTATAACTCAGAACTCCACCAGCTTCAGCTTCTTCCCAAGCGAGGGTTACAGGCGTTCAGCACCATGTATAGTGATCTTCCATGTATTTTAGCTCAGTGTTTATCTTTTCCCAACTCTGGCAAAGTGGTACTGGGAGAAAATTGGCAACTTACAAAAAGTTGCCAAATCCCCAAAACAAAACAAAAATCATTGTCTTTACTCATTTTACTCTGAAAGGAGGACAGGGAAAACATAAATTAGGAACTTACTGGAAGCTGAATGGTAAGGTGTTGGGATGAAGTACCCCATAAGCAGCAATGCCCTTGTACAGTGGATTCCTGAACTCAGTTTTCTTCTGTAACAGGAAAGGCCACAAAGAATGGGTTCTCTCAAAGATTCTGTTTAAAAAAGAAGCAACAAAGTCCAGTTGAACTCACAAATCAACCAAGTTTTTGTAAGAAGTGATATAACTCAAGTGGAGGGGAGAGTGAGGGCAGACAGGGAAATGAGGTGAGAGATATCATCAGTTGGAACACTTATTAATAACATAGTATTGTCAAAAGTGCCCAGCCCAGTACTTAACTGGCCATGTAATTTTGGCGAAGTCTTGAAAGGCATTCTAAGTTTGTGGCAGCTAGCTGGTGCAGTGGATAGAGTACCAGGCCTGAAGTCAGGAGGACCTGAATTCAAATCTGGCCTCAGACACTTAACACGTCCTAGCTCTGTGACCCTGGGAAGTCACTTAACCTCAATTGCCTCAGCAAAAAAAGAAAACATTCTAAGTTTGAAATTATCTGTCCAAAAAATGCACTCTCAAATATTCAAAGATAGGTTTTGTCATTGATATGGATATGGCCTCCAACACATCCATGCTTGTCAATGTCTCTGAGTCCTCCCACAGGTTCACTCTGGGGCTTCACACAATGTTCTGTGGTCCCATTCCTTGATCCTGCTTGATGTCAAAGAAATATCAGCACTTTTACTCTTGCCACATGCCAAGCCTATCTTCTTTTTCCACCTTACGTTTTTTAATGGTATCTACTGCTCCATTTCTCCTGGTTCCTGTGAACCTCCAACTTATGCACTGTGGCTGATACTAATTTTAATGTCAATTTAATTCAACAAGTACTATGTTAAGTGCTGGAATTCAAAGACAAAAATAACACCTTCTTTGCCTTCCAGGAGCTTATCTTTAACTTGGGAGATATAATATGAACAAAGATAAGTAAATATAAGATGCATACAAAGTAATTTCTTTGGTGGAGGCACTAACAACAGGGGTGATCGGTAAAGGCCTTTTGTCAGAGGTGGTACTTGATGTGAATCTTGAGAAAAGCTAAGGGTTCCAACAGTATTTCAGGCATGGGAGGTAGTATATATCCTACCCATCTACCCACAGAGCTGGGTGATGGGATAAGACATATAATAATGGTGTCAAAAATAAATAGGAACTAATCCCTGTGAACTGCATATTAACTGAGAAAACCACAATTATCTATCTTATTGTATTTTTATTTATTTTGTTAAACATTTTTTTCAATTACACTTTAATCTGGGTCAGACACAAGGGCCACAAATTCGATACTTCTGATATACAATGGATAGCATTAGGTCAGTATGGCAAGAAAGAGAGTACATATGCCTGGAAATAAAGATTAGATGTATATTGTGAAGATGTATAGGCACTCACAGTGACTTGTGGCCAAATACTGCCACCAGTAGAAGAAAGGCAGAATGTCATTTGAGAAAATACATGAGGTCATTAAATGAAGTCTGCAACCTTCCAAAGCTAATTCAGCTTGTTGCTCTGTATTTCTGCAATTCTATAAAGCTATATTTGGTTCTACAGAATTAACTTTCCATTTTAAAGAGCTAATACATAATAAAGACGACAAGATTTTGTATCCTCCAAATCTACCAGTTATATGATGGTATATACTGTTACAGTCTGCCTATTTTCTGGCTCATTAAAAATATTCTCAGTATACATATAGTTTATTCTCATAAGCGATTTCATATGGATATGAAAGAAGGATAAACACCAACTGTTGTTGACATTCCCTCAGTCAACTTCTGGGTTATTTATGAGGTCTGGAGTCTTTAAGTACAGACAGGGACAGTGCCAAAATCAACAGAATTCTTCCAGCTGTGGGTCATTGGAGAATGATCTCACATTTAGAGTAGCAACAGTTAAGTTGAAGTGAATAGATGGCATGAGTTTTAGCATCCTCTTCTTTGTTTCCCACCACCTCTTCACTCTCAAAAGAAGGTTGCATGGCACTGAGGACAATTTTAAAATTGTCTTTGTTTTATGGATTACCATAACAAAAGAATTCATAACCAAGTAGCTGGTTGGATGACAACAAACCTAAGCTGGTCCTCCGAAGGCAGATGTAAAACTATTGCTGAGAGGGAGCTTGCATGCTCCTGCCACTTCAGAGTTCACTTGGACTTCCATACCACAATGTGCCATAAAAGCAGGCCTTTGTGACATCCTACCAAATTCACTATGGTACACTTGTCTCTCTGGGGGAGGGAGAAAGAAAATATCAATCTGCCTGCCATTTGGTTGTACACACACACACACACACACACACACACACACACACAAATCCTTATAAGCAGCAGGCAGGTTGTTTGTGAGTTTGCTGATGAACCTCTGATTCTCCATCTGTAAAATGAGGATAACACTACTGCTCTGACCTATCTCCCAGGTTTGTGGCAAGTAAACTGCTACCAGTTTATCACCACCAAGTCAATAAAGGAGAGAGTCTGGGTCAAAATCCAGACGTTGAGTTTCCTAACTGATCATCCTTTGACTTCAGGGTAATTACTCAATATTTCCATGTGCACTGTGGGCATGTTGTTGCTCGATTTGTAAATAAGCTACAGACAAGTCATCAGCTTCCAAACCTCCTTCTCCTTGGAACCTCCCTCTCAGGCTCTTCTTCTCTAAAATCAGTTACAAAGGTCTCAGATGACTACACTCCAGAAGCCTCTTCCTCAACTCACCTCAGCTCCTCTCGCTCCTTGTGGCAGGTTCCTATGAAATTTCCAAACTGGCAGGAGAAAATGTGATCATGGATCTCCAGTAAGAAAAGCTCATTAAACTCAAAAGCACAGGGAAATTGCTCCATCAACTGCCAGATACACTCCAAAAACTGGGTAAAGACAGGGGAGACTTCTTTGGGGTCTCCATCCAAGTGACCACATCTAGCAATTTAAACATAAGCGAGAAAGTCATAAGCTTCAACATTATATCTTGCACAGGAGAAAAGACTGGATTTTAATACCTCAGGTTACTAATCCACCTAGATGGTGACAGATTAGAAATCCAGCTAAAATAAAGAAGAACAACATCCAAGGGAAACTAGAACCAGCCAAAGAGCTCCTTCTAGACAGGGGTCATATCTCCTATTTCCTTTGAACTGTCTATAACACAGAATACATGGTACATATAGTACATTCAGCCCTTTCATATTGCTTCTTTCCCCATCATGGTTTCAATATATTGCAGGTCAGCATAAGAAATTAAATAAGAATCTTTGGGGAGTTTTGTGGAAGCCACAGATGACACAGAACTAATGACTAAATATTTAACCAAAATTTTACAATGAGGTACTATAAACACCTCATAAAAGAAAAAGAAAACATCTAGACTTTTTCTCTGGTTTGAAAGGAGAGCCAACATTTTTACTCAAGATTTTCCAGATTGTGGTGGTGCTGATCTCCTAACCCCCATGATATGGAAGGGATAATTGTAGGGGCCATGAGGTACATAGTAGGAATCAAATAAATATTCGTTGATTAATTTCTTTAAGAAATGAACAGTGACAACAGAAATTTGCACTCAGTTTTTTTTCTTCCAAAAGGAATTTATCTTTAAAGAGGAAATATGCTGGATTCAAATTTAAGGCTGTCCTGGAATTTAAAAGGCTTTTGACAATTCAAGCATTACTTTGCTTAATATCCTTATCTGGTTGCAAGAAAACATGACATTAAGACAAATAAGATTACTAGGGACTAATAGTTCCAAAGGAACAATGTTTTAAATGGATAATTGCCAGAATTGGTTATAATGTAATGCTCCTGAGAAATTAAGTTGGATCAACTTTATGTAGAATACACTTGTTCTTATTTTACTACCAATACTACTGAACTCCCACCTCCAACAATATGTATACGTTTTTACCTTTGTGAAAACTTGTGGCCCATAGAGATCCATTCCCTTTCTATGAGGACCTGACATTTCATGACAAAAGAGAAAAAGAGTTAACATCAGGGAGATGCTCTGACAATGACTTAAATATTCATGTGATTTTCCTTCAATGAAGTTCTCACAACTTGAAGCTGCATTACTGATGGAATATAGTGAATTTCCAAAGCAACAACTAAGTTACTTAGAATTCATTTAAAGGGCTCAATATGCTCCCCATAAATTTCAAGATTCCTCCAAGAGAAAATATTCTGCATTAAATATAGTATGGTTTCTTTTAGCTCTTGTACTATGGTACGTCAGGCCATTTAAAGTCATCATTAAATCCAATTCCAATGAACACATTAAAGTGAAGCTTTAAAAAACAAAATAAAAAAGCCAAAGCAGTATTTCTGTTGAGAACTTATATCAAGAATGAAATAAGTTTTATAAAAGATTAGATTAAATGCCCTTAACATAAAGACAATGACAATAAGTCTCTGTTAATTACCTACTGTGTTCTGGGCACTGTACTAAACACTTTTTAAATATCTCATTTAATCTTTATAGCAATCTTGGAAGATTTGTACTATCATTATCTCCTTTTTCCAGATGAAGAAACTGAAAGAGACAGAAGCAGAGTCACTTGCCAGTGGTCACACAGCTAATAAATGTCTGAGACCAAATCAGGTTTCCCTGATTCTAGGCTTGGTATTACAGCCAGTGTAGCCCCAGCTGCCTCCGAAGAAAGTAAAGCTTTTCTGTTTTGATTTCAGGTTTTTGGAATAAATGTTTGTGATTTTCACAGTAAATGTAAGATCTCTAGTTGTATCTGTTTGAAATTTAAAGAGCTGACATCTGAGGCATGATGTCCATGTACCCATTTGAGGGAGCCATATTCCCTGCCCCCAATTCTTTCCCTAAATTGTTCCCACAGCCCTGCAAATATCTTTTTACAGGAGGGCCTCTGCACAAAACTTCTGTGTAATGGGTGAGGGGTTCAGCATGCAAAACAGAGATCACGTTAACTGTGTGTGCCTGATGTAGGAAAGACAACGATAGCCAAAAATCTAAAACAAGCCGAAGAGTCTGAAGGCATCATAGACATGATCTAGTCCAATCCCCTCATTTTACAAAGAAGGAAACAGGCCTTGTCAAGGTGAAGCAGGTACTTTGAAGGGAGGTCAAGAATCCCTTCCAAACTGGGATTTTCTTCCTATCACAGTTCCTATATCTTGTGTGTCAGCATAAGAAATTAAATGGGAATTTTTGAGTTTTGTGGAAGCTACAGATGACACAGAGCCTATGACCAAATCATTAATCCAAATTATATTGTAAGGCATGAAAGAAAAAGAAAAAAATTCAGACTTCTCTGGTATGAAGGGAGGACCAAAAACTTGTATGTGGATTTTCTAGGTTACGGAGGCACTGTACCCTGGTGATGTGAAAGGGACAGTTGTATAGCAATCACCCTTGGAGTCAGGATGATTTGGCTTCAAGTTTGTCTCTGACACATACTACCTGTGTGGCCAGACAAGCCAAACCACTCAGTGATGCAGGCAACAGCCAAAACCTTTATGTTATAGGCAAAGTGCTAATCTGTATCCTTCTAACAGATGAAATTAGAGATCTGGATCAAAATAAAAACTTTCGAAGGCCAAACTATCTCCCCAGAGGTAGACTATTTTGGTAAGAGTCAACTTAGAATTCCTCACAAACAGAAAAAGGATTTCTTACCATTAAACCTTCAAATGTCCGATAAAATGGATCAAGAAGGATGCTAGCCAGAGAGCATACTTGGGCCGTGCGGTCCCAGCCATCAGAGCAATGGACCAAGACACTGGATTTTTCCACTTTCACTGCCTGAGAAGAACAAAGAGGGTGGGGAAAGGAAGCATGATAATTTCTGCATTGCGTACTGACTTCAGCAATAGAAAAATGAATGGTGAGATGATCTGTGCAAATCAACCAGTACCTACTATGACCTTAGCAACAAGCTAGATGTGGGAGAGACAAAGTGAAACAGTCCTTGCTGTAAAAGTAAGAGTAATACACAGCATCTAATTTATATTTTAATGTATTTAACATCTACTGGTCATCCTGCCATCTAGGGGAGGGGGTGGGGGGTAAGAGGTGAAAAACTGGAACAAGAGGTTTGGCAATTGTTAATGCTGTAAAGTTACCCATGTATATAACCTGTAAATAAAAGGCTATTAAATAAAAAAAAAAGAGTAATACACAGTAATAGGAGAGATGGTAGCAAATACTGAACACATATAAGAGCTAATACAAGGTAGCCCAGGAGGAAGCTACTGGTAACAGAGAAGGCCAAGAAAAGACTCACAGGTAAGGTGGTAATTGAGCTAATTCTTGAAAAGAACTGAAGGATTGATTCTCAAAGGTCAAGGTGAGGAGGGAGATTGTTGTTGCTGTTGTTCAGTCATGTCTGACTCTCTGTGACCCCATTTGGGGTTGTCTTGGCAGAGATATTGGTGTGATTTGCCATTTTCTTCTTGAGCTCATTTTACAGATGAGGAAACTGAGGCAGACAGGGTGAAGTAGTGACTTTCCCAGGGTCACAAGCTAGTAAGTGTCCTAGACTGGATTTAAACTCAGGACTTCTTGACCACAGGCCCAATGCTCTATCTACTGTACCAGCTAACAGCCCTGCAGTAGGGAATGCCTTTTAGGAAAAGGAGACAGGCAAATGAGAGATGGAAAGTCTGTCATATGTGAAGGACACCAAGGAAATAAATTTGGCCAGACCATAAAATGAATGGCAGAATAACATGCAATTAGGCTAAAAAGGTGAGACGGTCGAGGTTGTAAAGAGCTTTAAAAGCCAAACCAGAGGGAGCCAATGAAGTAAGGAAGTGATGGTTGAACCCAGGAATATCACTTTGGAAGGCATGTGGAAAAAGGACTGAAGTGAGGAGAGACTTGAGGAGACCAGTTAAGAGGGGGCTTTGCCACCATTTGCTGTGAAGAGATGAGGGCTGTGTGAGTGCAGGAAAAAGGATATATACAAGAAATGCTGCAGAGAGAGGAAAAAATGCAGCTACTGAGTGGGCTGAGGTGATCTAAGGGTCTCTAAGGTGATCTGGGCAGAAGAATCTAAGAGGACTCCTGAGGCTATGAATCTAGAGTGCCAATAACAGAAACAGAGAACTCAGGAAGTGATGTGGTTTTTTAATGGACAAAATATCATGTGGCAAGGACAATGCTAAGTACTAAGTATACACATCTAAAAGCAAATACTGTCCTTGCCCTCAAGGAGTCTATATTCTAATGGGGAGATGATGGTCAAAAAAGAGTCCATGGCCCAGAAGGGAAACTTTATGTTAAAGGGAGGTATAGAATTTTGTTCTGAACATCACTGAGCTAGAGGAGGACAGGAATTGGTAACATATTTGAGAGTTAAAAGCTGGATAGCCCAAGTGGATTCTCTGGATATATTACTAAAAGAATATTCAACTGTGCATACCTTTTGATCCAGCAGTGTTACTACTGGGCTTATATCCCAAAGACATCTTAAAGAAGGAAAAGGGACCTGGATATTTGTGGCAGCCTTTTTTTGCAGTGGCAAGAAACTGGAAATTGAATGGATGCCCATCAATTGGAGAATGGCTGAATAAATTGTGGTATAGGAATGTTATAGAATATTATTGTTCTAAGCCGGATGATTTTAGAAAGGCCTGGAGAGACTTACATGAACTGATGTTGAGTGAAATGAGCAGGGCCAGGAGATCATTATATACTTCAACAACAAGACTATATGATGATCAATTCTAATGGACGTGGCCCTCTTCAACAATGAGATGAACCAAATCAGTTCCAATAGAGCAGTAATGAATTGAAACAGCTACACCCAGGGAAAGAACTCTGGGAAATGAGTGTGAACCACTACATAGAATTCCCAATCCCTCTATTTTTTTCTGCCTGCATTTTTGATTTCCTTCATAGGTTAATTGTACACTATTTCAAAGTCCGATTCTTTTTGTACAGCAAAATAACTGTATGGACATGTATACATATATTGTATTTAACATAAACTTTAACATATTTAACATGTCTACCTGCCATCTGGGGGAGGGGGTAGGGCAAAAGAGGGGAAAATTGGAACAAAAGGTTTTGCAATTGTTAATGCTGAAAAATTACCCATGCATATATCTTGTAAATAAAAAGCTATAATAAAGAATGTTCAAATTCTAGAGCTAGACAAGGCCTTTGGAAGATGTAATTAAAGAATAGATAAATATCATGAGTGCATTGACCTTAAATGCAGTCATGATATTTATCTATTCTTTAATTACAATTTTTCTCAAAGAAGATCCACCTTCTCTCCCTCCCATCTCTTCTCACTCTCCTTGAGAAAGCAAGAAAGGCAAAAGCTCTATTATAAATATGCACAGATTCCTTCAGTGGTCATATCCAAAAGGAAGTGTCCCAATCTGCACCCTGAATCCCTCACCTCTCAATCAGGAGGTGGTCAGCAGGTTTCATCATGAGTCCTCTGGAATCATGGGTAGTCCTCGAGGATATTTCAAAGTATCCCTGCTGCATTATGTTTTTGCAATGCTAGTACCACATTATAAAGATGAATTCAGACAAGAGAATAAGGAGAGTGGCAGCCACTAATTCTGGCTACTCAAAGTAGCTAAAAAACTAAGCATCTCTGTTTTTGACCAAGAATCTGAAATCTTACTTCCCCTCAGCAAAAAAAAAAAAAAAAATTCTGCTTTCATATAAATGACCGAAAAAGTTTGTCCCCAAGCTAGCATCTCCTTTTTTTCTCCTAAAGAAAGCAAAGTAGGGCGATTGGGAGAAATACTAAAACCATGCCTGTCTATAACACTTTACAATTGATTGTGATTATATCCTGTAATATTAGCATGATTCCAACAGTTCAGAAGTGACTTTGCAAATGTACTGAGAATTACCTTTGCAAGGAATATTCCAGCATCCATGATGGTTTTAATGTGTCGCAACCACCCTGAGTTCTCCAGGCCAGCAAGAAAGTCACTCATAGATGGAACTTTCATTTCACAGACTTAAGAGAGAAAAAAAAAAACCCAATGACTGAAATGAAGTATTTCTAGCACCGCTCTTGCCCCCAAAAGCAAGCCAAAGAAGACAGGATACAGAGTCACAAGGTCTGAGTTCAAGGGCTGCCTTTCCTCACAGAATTGTGTGACTTCCTATCTCTGAGTCTTAGTTCTTTGGGAAATGAGGAAGTTCACTCTTTCCTTGGAATTCTGACATATGCCATTTTATAAATGGGGAGCAGTTAAGGAATGATAGTGTGTCTTTAAATGATTGGCACAATGAAACCACTTGGGTAAGCAGATCCATAATGGTGCTTAGCAGGCAAAAATCCAGATCTACAGTTTTTTGGGTAAAGGAGCTAAACAAAGACAAGCATTCAAGTCAACCATGCCTGGTTAGAGAAAAACAAAAAAAGACTCCAAATAAATCACTGGGGATACCAAAGTATGGTATGGTACAAACCAAGATGTTCTTTTTAAAATTCTTCTTCTTCTTTTTGCTGAAGCAATTGGGTTTAAGTGACTTGCCCCACACAGCTAGGACGTGTTAAGTGTCTGAGGCCAGATTTGAACTCAGGTCCTCCTGCCTTCAGGGCTGGTACTCTATCCACTGCACCACCTAGCTTCCCCATACCTTGTGAAAATTCTTGACAGTATGAAGAAAATTCCCTAAAACAAAGGTACAATAGGATCCCAAGTTCCTTTTCTTTTCTTCATATTTTTCATAAATCTGTTACTGTTGCTCTCCATTCCCATGCCCATCTCCTCAGCAATAAGCAAAATAAAATGGCCTTAAT
This sequence comes from Sarcophilus harrisii, assembly GCF_902635505.1. NCBI lineage: Eukaryota > Metazoa > Chordata > Mammalia > Dasyuromorphia > Dasyuridae > Sarcophilus > Sarcophilus harrisii. Next base: position 11,689,197 of record NC_045432.1, on the reverse strand, counting down.
ACATATTGTCCAGCAAAACCGATCCCCACATTAGCCAAATCTCAAAATGAATGCCTCTTGTTAGGTTTTAAGTTCATCACCTCTATGACATGAGGTGAATGGCACTATTATCCTTGCAAGTTTTTAAGCCGTCCAAGTTGCTTTTCTCTATGCTTATTGCCAATGTATACGCTATTCTAACTCTGCTCACTTCAATGTGTATCAGTTCATGAATTGTCTTTCCAGTTTTCTTTGAAACTGTTTAATTTCTTATGACTCATTAATATTCTATTAAATTCATGTGCCACAGTTGACATTCCCCAATAGGACACCTCCTAGTTTCCAATTTTGGTTACCATGAAAAGAACTGTTATAAATATTTTCATATATACATATCTTTTCCCACTTTCTTTGATTGTGTTGGGCCACAGATCTAGTAGCAGTACAGGCGAGTCAAAGGAAATGAACAGTTTGGCAAATTTTCCAGGCATAGTTCCAAACTGCTTTCCAGAATAACTAGACTAATTCATAGTTCCATCAACAATGCACCTGTTTTCCTATAGCCCCTCCCATATTTATATTTTTTTTTGGAATTTTCCCCCACCTATTATGAGGCAGAATCTTGAAGCTACCAGTGATTTTTCATGACTGTTGATAGCTTGGATTTCTTCCTTTGAAAATTACCTGCTCATATTATACTGAAAGATGGCTGTCTTTTACATTTGAATCAGTTCCTTGGATGAGACCCTTATCAGAGAAACTAGGTACAAAGATTTTCTCCCAGTTGTGTATCCCTTAAAATTTTTATTACAATGGATTTGTTTGTGCAAAAACTTGTACAATTTCATGTAAACGCAATTTTCCATTTTATCTTGTGTAGTCTTTTCTATCCCTTGTTTAGTCATGAATTCCTCCTTTCTGCACAGTCTGGAAGAAATTTTCTAAGACCAGAATTCTAAAGGATTGTCCATCTTTCCTGAAAGATTCTGTGGTGATGGCAGGTGACCAAGATTATTATGCTCAAGGCTTTGTTCTTACCCAGTAGAGCAAAAAATGCAGATGTAACTTGGGAGCATTTTCCCCTAACAAGGAGGTTAAACCACAAAATTCACATTTCTTTTGCCACAGGACTAGGCTACCATTCCTGTAGTTAAGTATTCTATTGATCTCCACAACACAGATGCTCACTTGTTCTCAACTATGGTGTAAAATCAATGGAAACATTGAATAATAGATCTGAATAACAGAGTTGGAACAAACTCGTAAGGCAGTCTATTCCAACCATTATGTGACAAATGAAGCAAGAATCCTGTTAGCAACTTGAGATCATAAAATTTAGAGCTGGAAGAACCCTTTAATTTTTAAAAAATTTCATTTTTAATCAATAAGCATTTATTTTTTTCTACCTCTCATTTACCCCTTCCCAAGTGGAAAAGAAATAAAAAGAAAATCCTTGAAATGAATATGCATAGTCAAGTAAGACAAATTCCCTCATTGTAGAAGGACCTTTTACAAATCATCTAGTCAAACTACAATTATCGCTTCCACACTTGACTTTCCCCATCATGGTCTCAATACATTGCAGGTCACCATAGGAAATTAAATGGGAATTCTGGGGAGTTTTGCAGAAGCCACAGATGACATGTGAATGCCAGCAGACAACAAAGAAAAAAGTGAAGAGACTCAGAAATGCATAAAACACATGAATATGCAGTATTGCTTAATATCAACATGCTTCATCTTTTAATGGCATTTAATTCAGATTTCTTCTCTGGTATGAAGGGAGAGCCAAAAATTTTATGTGGATTTTTCATATTGCAGAGGTATCTGCCCCTAATGCTCTCAATGTGGAAGGGATAACTACTTTATTTCAGAGAGATAAGTACCTAAATCAAGGCCACATGGATGGGTATCAGAAGTCAATATTGTGGGCTATTCAATTATGTGGGCTATTATCCAGATTCCCCTCAAATATGTTCAAAGAGGAATAAACCTACTGAAGCACCTCACCTCATTTCCAGATGGTTCTATCATTATTGATTTTACTCCTGACTATACTAAGTTGAAATCTGTTCCTACCTGGCCCCTACATTCTAAACCAATCTAGCTACACTTTAGGACCATATTGACCAATAACAGCGATGAGGTCCTGAGTAACTAGATGGGTTAGTAGAGAAAGTCTGAAATACTGATAAGATTACTTTCTGAGGCAAGCAGGAAAGGGCACTAATGGGGATCAGCTCAACCTTACAGGTCCACCCTGGGTGGTAACCCTATCCAATCAGAAAGCCAAGTTATGTCAAACCCCCAAGGTTAAATTTCCTCTCTAAATCTGCCCATGGCCCACGCCATCTTGGCTGAATCCCTTTTGAGTTAGCATTCTGCCTCGTGATGTCTTTCTTCCCCTTCTTCATGGTACCTAACCATAGGGTCTCCCAAATATATTTCATATTTTACCACTCCTGATATCTATCGTATCTCTTCATTTTGTATGTAACCTCTTCTCCTAAGTAAATGTTCCTTTGGCAAAGAAAATGGCCATTGTAAATTTATCACATGACCAAATCCCAACACTTGGTGTCAAGTGCTCTCCTCAATCTCAATATTTGGTGTGCTGAACCTCAAACATATTAACAGCACATTATATCAAATGCCACATGGCAACTGATTCTCTTCTTTTGATTACATCTCTGGCTCCACCTTCAAAGCACATGCTTTTTGTATATATATTAGGAGATATATTATGGCAGATTCTTCCAGATCCCAGTTCTTCCTTCCCCACCTCCTTCCAATTAAGACCAAGCCTTCATACCTTCCAGGAGTTTCTGTAGGCTGCTCCGCATCACATGGATATTTTCAATACCAATGAATCTGAATCGAATATTGGTATAATTATCCTCATTTTCATAACCCTTGCCAGCTGCTCGATTGGCAATGGCATTCAACTGTAAATCAAGAACAGTATAGGGTAGGTATCAATGGGCTGGGTGAAGAAAGGACAATGCTTTTACATCTAGGAGCCTCAATGATGTTATTCTTTAGTTTCCAAATCATTTGAAATGCTGCGCATAAAAAGGAAAATCAACTAGGGCCTAAATTAGGGGTTAGGGTAGGATTTCACAGGTTTTTTAATCTGAAACTTTAGGAAATAGCAATATACTTTCACCAATATGTTATGCTAATTGTGTCCTTGTGTATCACTGTAGCAGTGCAGATGCTAAGTTCTACTGGCCTTATCAGATAGGCAACTACACAGACTGAGTGGTTCATATTAATAAGAAATATGCAAAACACCTAAAGCATAACTTATGTACATTAACTTGGGCAGAGAGAAAACAAATGTGCTCTAAAGAGAGACAGTGGCTAATTAAGATCTCTTATCTTAGAGACACTGGGTAATTAAGGAGCCATTAAATGAATAACAAACAAAATACAATACAGGGGAAGGAAAAGTCATGGCTGCAGTGGGTAGCAAGTGATCTTGTTAGGACAAATATTACTATAAATCAGAAATTCTTAATCTTATTTCTGTCATGGATCTCTTTGGCAGTTTGATGAAACCTATGGGCTTCCTTTTCAGAAAAAAATATTTTTAAATAATCAAAGGAAATGCTAAATTTATTTAGCAATGAGATGAGGGAAACTTTATTCCTATGCCAAGTTCATGGGTCCCCTGAAATCTATCCATGGATCCTTTGAGATGATGTCTGTTGACTTGAGGCTAAGAATCCTTTCTACAAATAAAACAATAATTACAAGCCACAACAATAGAGTAGGGGTTCTTAACCTGTGGTCTATTAACTTGATTTTTTAAAAAAAATTGTAATAATTGTATTTAAATACATTCAGTTTCCTTTGTAATCCTAAGGATTTTCTTTTATGCACTTAAAAACATTATTCTGAGAAAGAGGTTATGGGCTGCATCAGACTTCCAAATGGAGCCTGGATGCAAAAAAAAAAAAAAAGTAAGAATACTTGTACCAGAAAAAGTAGCTGCTGAAGACATTTGACTGCCATTTCTAATATGTCTAAATGGTAGACAAACTACTGGAATCTAAAGTCAGGACAACCTGGGATTGTTTTCCATATCAGACATAGCTGTGAATAGGAGGCAAATCACCTGATTTGCAGGTGCAAAACTGCACTTCAATTTGCTCATCTTGTAAAATGGGAATAATACTGCTTGTAGTAGTCACAGGGAAGACAGCTTTACAAAGGTCTTTGTAAATTTAAGAGCTCTCTATGTCAATTATTACAGTCCTTAACGCTAATATAATAAATATCATACAATATAAATAATATATAAAGGGCCTTAAAGACCATCTAACTGAAAGTCACTATTCCTTATTTTCTTTCTTTTGATAATCACAATAACTAATATTTATATAGTAATATAGCTAACATTTATATAGTGACCACTGTGCCAGTCACTGGGTTAAGCACTTTAAAACTGTCACCTAATATGATTCTTACAATAGTCCTGGGCGATTATTTCCATTTTACAGACGAGGAAATTGAGGCAAGATAGAGGTAAAGTGACTTAAGCAGGGTCATACAGTGAGTGACTGAAGTAGGTTTGAACTCAGATCTTCCTGACTCCAGGCCTGGCATTCTGTGGAGTTGCCACCCAGCTGCTCTTAATGCTCTTATTGTATGTGTTATTGCTCTCTGGGAGATTTCCTCCCCATTAGAATTTATGCTCCCTGACAGCAGGAATCATATCTTACCAAACTTGGCATCACTATAGCACAGTGTTTTGCACACAGTAGGTGCTTAATGAATATCTGCTACATGAATGGATGAATGAATAAGACATCTGGAACAATGAAGAGGTACACCAAGCCCTGAGTTTGAGAATTTCAATGAATCTCCTCAGACGGTACCTTTGGCCTTGTGTCTACCACATAGATGAATGAGCTTGCTGGGTTGGCTTGGCTAATGGCCTGTAACATCTGTTCATCCTCCAGACAGCGGGACCCAAATCCAGAGAGGGGCTGACTGCAGCGGCATATGGCAGCCTGCAATGAGTAAAAGCCACAGGTCAGAAAGGTTTGCACCTTTCTTGAAAGGATGCACCAACTCTAGGAAAAAGAAGTTTTACCTACATTCAAATTTTTGATGATCTAGATTTTAAGAGACAAGGAAGCTGAGGCTCAGAGAGATTACAAGCAGCTCACTTTACCAGCACTTTCTTTACAATTCAATTCAATAAACATTCATCATTTGGGTACTACAGACAAGGTCTTGTGCTCAGAATTTTAGGAAAATAAAAAATGATAGTGTCTACTATCAAGGAGGGTAAGACCATAAGATCAGTCAATCAACCAACAATTACTCACAACTGGCAATCAACTGGGGAAACAGAACACATACACAATACAAGGCAGAATATGTATTATTTTTTCATTTTATCTTTGTCTCCCCAGTTTTTACATACTTTGCATATAGTAGGCATTTAATAAATGCCTGTTGGATTAGATTGGGGAGGGGGACAAATCCAGATTTGACTCTAGAGAACCAAAGACAATACTCTTAGGAAAATGTGAAGATGGGAGAATCGGGGAAAACTTTCTGAATGAACAGTGCCTGAAATATCTCATTGAAAAAACAATTAACCTAGAAAATAGATCAAGGAAGAATTAATTACTATACTACTTGAAAGCCAAGATCAAAAAAGGGCCTAAACATCATATTTTAAGAAATTATCAAGGAAAACTGCCCCAATATTTTAGAACCAGAGGGCAAAATAGAAATGCAAAGATTCTACCAATCACACTTCCTGAAAAGAGATCCCCAAATGAAAATTACCAAGAATATTATAGCCTAATTTCAGAGCTTCTAGGGCAAGGAGAAAAATACGACAAGTAGCAAGAAAGACTGCCAAAGACAGGATCACACAAGATTTAGCAGCTACCAACCACATTAGAAGAATGGAGTTTTTGGGATATAATGGTCCAGAAAGCAAAGAAACTAGGAGTGCAAACAAGAATAATCTGCCCAGTAAAACTGAAAATAATATTTCAGGGGGAAAATGGTTATTTAATGGGCTAGAGGACATTCAAGAATTTCTGATGAAAAGATCAGAACTGAATAGAAAATTTGACATTTAAACATATAACTCAAAAGAAGCATAAAAAGGTAAACATGAAAGAAAAATCATAGACTAAAAACCATTACATTGAATTCCCAATCCCTATATTTATGCCCACCTGCATTTTGGATTTCCTTCACAAGCTAATTGTACAATATTTCAGAGTCTGATTCTTTTTATACAGCAAAATAATATTTTGGTCATGTATACTTATTGTGTATCTAATTTATATTTTAATGTATTTAACATCTACTGGTCATCCTGCCATCTAGGGGAGGGGGTGGGGGGTAAGAGGTGAAAAATTGGAACAAGAGGCTTGGCAATTGTTAATGCTGTAAAGTTATCCATGCATATAACCTGTAAATAAAAGGCTATTAAATTTAAAAAAAAAAAAAAGAAAGAAAGAAAAATCATAAGGGACTCAATAAGGTTTGTATTTCTACATGAAAAGATAATACTTGCAATTCCTAAGAATTTTATCATTATTAAGGCAGTTAGAAAGAACCTACATAGAGAGAGAGCACAGGTATAAGATCATTATGTTGGAATGATCTAAAAAAGTGAAGGGGTGAGAAGGAGGGCTGCACAGGGAGAGGAAAAAGTGAAAAAGAAAAGTGAGACTAATTTCTCTAATGAACAATGATATAAAAATTACAAATAAAATACTAGCAAAGAGACAACAAGATATCAGAAAGATCATATATTGTGACCAGGTGGGATTTATATTAAGAATTTAGGAAATTAGGAAAACTATAACTGCCTATATCGATAACAAAACCAACAAAATCACACGATCCTCTCAATAGATGCAGCAAGAGTTTTTTTTTTTTTGACAAAATATAATATGAATTCCTACTTAAATCACTAGAAATCCTAGGAATAACTATAGCATTTATTTGTAATAAATAACATTTATCTGCAACCAAGAGCAGGCATTATCTATAATGGGAATAAACTAGAAGTCTTCCTAATAAAATGCCATTTTCCACAGAACAGATTCATAGTAAAGATTAGTTGAGTGAATTTCCACCAACTACCCTACAAATTGTACCAAAAAAACAGGGCAACAGAAATCTATGGTTTCTGATATAACTGGAAACCCCAAACTCTGGAAGGATACTGCAGTACAATGTAGACAGCATTGTACACAGCAACAGTAATATCATAAGAATAATCAACTTTGAAAGTCTTAATTATTCTGATCAAGACAATGATCTAAAATAATTTCCAAGGACCAGGATGAAAAATGTTATTCACTTGGAAGTAGAATTGACATGAATTGATTAATTGATTGGTTATGGATGCAGAGGGAAGAATGAAACATAATTAATACCTGAAGGTGATGGAAGCATCAATGGAAACAGAATCTTTGGAAAGAGGTTTTGAGAGGAAAGCCAGTGATCTTGGGTTTTCTACAAGGTGGATTTAAAGACCAAAAGGACTATTCAGCAGGCAAATGGTGCAAGTCACTTAACCCCTTTGGGTCTCAGTGTCCCCACCTGTAAAATGAGAAAATCTTAGACAAGATGAACTCTGAGGTCATTTTCAACTCACTGTCTTATGTAAAGATCATACGATGAAAGAACTGAGAGCTACAAGAGACCTTAGAGATCACTTCATCCAAGCCTATTTTATAGATGGCAAAACTGAGTGCCAAAGATTTAGTAATTTTCCCAAAGTCCCACAAATAGCAAGTAGCAGAGGCAGGATTTTAACCCAGATTCTCTGACTCCTGCTCTAATGCCACTTCTACTACACGACACTATAATTTGGAAATGGAGGACTGGAGATGGGGGAGGGGGAAGGTTTGAGCTGGAAATATAACTTTGGAAATCAATTTCATATCTAAGACTGCTGGAGCTATGAGAGTGAATGAGAAGACTAAGGATGCTCATTTAACCTTTTACTTTATGGCTTCCCCCATCCCCCAGGCTAAAGTCAATAAAGAGGAAAGAAAATCAATTTAAAAGTCAGAGTATGTGGGGAGGAAGTAGGTTCCACTTACATTGTTCTCTTGGTAGAAGTAGGAAAGCACAGGGATGCGTCCTCTGCTTCGGAACTTAGAACAGCCCATGACTATCGCCTTGCTAGCCACTTTTGGAATGACAATTTCAGGAGGGTATGTGCTGCAAACCTAAAAGTAAGAACTACAAAAATCAACTTAATTCTTATAATAGTTATTTGGTAATAGCAGGCCTAGCAGCAATTATTCATAGGATCACTGGATTTAGAAATGGAAAGAACTCTAGAGACCATATAGTCTAATTCCCTCAAGTTTGTAGATGGGGAAACTGAGGCTCACAGAAGGGAAGGAACTTGTCTAATGTTATACAGGTTATAAATTTTTTTTTTCAAATACTGCTGTTAATTTCCAGAAAGAAGGCACAGTAAAATTATACAGCAACAAAATATATTCTCAGAATGTCTGGAATTTAAGGCAGAGGAACAACATGTATGTTCACATATACAAATCACTGAAATCCCCACACAAGGAGGTCTATTAGAGTCCACTAGAAATGAAAGTTGATACAAGTAGATTCATGTTCAAATGTGCAGATCCTTTGACCCAGATATACCATTACTAGGCCTATGTCCCAAAGAAAAAGAAAAGGCCCCATATATACAAAGATATTTGGAGCAGCTCTTTGTAAGCTTTCATAATTACCTCATAGTTTTTGTTTGCATTTGTTATTTCCCAGTAGTCATTTGGGATTCCCATACGCTTGTAGTCTGATTTTAAGTCAATCATTTTCCATCCAATTTCTCTGTCATCTTTTGAAGATTTGGGGTTATAAGAAAATGCATAAAGTTCTTCTGGTCTCACTAGAAACAGTAATGAAATTGATGCAATTATCAGGGAGTTTTAAGGAATTAAGAGATTTAAGAATTAGTTCTCAAGGATGTAATGTTGAAAGAAGGCCTTAGAGACCATCTAATCTAACCTCATGATGTTACAAAAAAAGGAAACTAAGGCCCATAAAGGTTAAGTGACTTTCCCAATATCACCCAGGTAGGGATCACAGACTCTTAGATTTAGGACTACAAGGGACCTCAGAAATCACTTTTACCATTTTACAGATGAGGAAAATGAGGTCCACCAAAATATCTGAATCCAAATCCTGTTTTTTTTCCTACTAATTTCAGAATCTTGGAGTCTGAAGGATCTTCACAAACTGTAATCCAAGTGGTTCACACTCAGGGACCCCCTCCTCAGTATCCCTGACTCTTTGAAGGAAGGGAAAATCCCACACATTCCAAGGCAACTTATTCAAGTTGTTAGAAATTTTGTCATTAAGCCAAAGTAGGTCTCTTTGTAACTTTTATAAACCAGTTCTATTTCTATATTCTGAATCCAAGAACAACAAAACTGTTTCCTTTCTTCCACCCAAAATACTTGGAAAATAACTATCAGATTCCCTCTATATACATCTTTTCCTCAGACAAAGCAACTTCATATCCTTCAATCGGCTATCAGATGGAATGATATCTACTTCCATCACTATCTGGGAACCTTCCAGTTTGTCAAAGTCCTTCCAAGATGCGGGAAAGTTGAACTGAACACAATAGTTGACATAGTTTGACCAGGGAAGAATACAATGGAACAATCACCTCCCTTGCTCTATACCCTATGTTCCTCTTAAGATGGTGCAAGATTCTGCTATTTAGCTTCTGAGTCCTATCATTGTCATATCCCATCCAAGTCATTGATGAAAATGCTGATCAGCACAGGGGCAGCAAATTGTTGGGGTATTCCACTAATTACTTCTCTTTAATTTGTCATCGATGAGTAGTTTTTGGGTCAGATCATTCAACCGATTCCAAATGCTCCCAATTCTACTATCATCTAACTCTCAGCTTTTTAAACTGTTTTTCACAACACCCCATATATGGGACCTCATAACTGAGCATGGGGGTCATGAAAAAAATTTATTGGGCAGAAAGGGGTCACTGGTGAAAAATGTTTAAGAAGCCCTGCTCTAGATCCCATTATCTAGATCTGGGGATCTGTCCATTATCATCATGCTGCCTCTTTGCAAGAAATGTTACAGTTTTGAAAAATAAAAGTACACCTCTGTACCCAAAATGTTTCTCTGTACCCAAAGGCAAATTTGATGTATAAAAAGTTTTTCCCTAGGGCTGTCTGGGCATATCGAAAGTGACATTAGGAAGAGGCAGCTTAGTGTAGTGGTCAGGCCCAACTTATCTCATTTCCTTTTCTGATGGGTTTATTAGACTAAATTGAAGAATGCTGTAGATATCCAATACTTATGTTTCACTAAAGCATTTGACAAAGTTGCTTTCCATCCTTGCTGAAAAGATGGAGAGATATGAGTTGTGAGTTAGATCAGGCCTTCTTTAAACTTTTCCACTTGTGATCCCTTTTTTGCCTGAGAAGCTTTTGCATGACCCTGGGCATTTAAATCATAATTTCCTGATGCCTGCATTCAGTTTTGTGATTTCAGATTTGGTCACAAACCACAGTTTAAGAAACTGGGATCTAGAGCAGGGCTTCTTAAACATTTTTCACCAGTGACCCCTTTTTGCCCAATAAATTTTTTTTCATGACCCCCATGCTCAGTTATGAGGTCCCATATATGGGGTGTTGTGAAAAACAGTTTAAAAAGCTGAGAGTTAGATGATAGTAGAATTGGGAGCATTTGGAATCGGTTGAATGATCTGACCCAAAAACTACTCATCGATGACAAATTAGAGAGAAGTAATTAGTGGAATACCCCAACAATTTGCTGCCCCTGTGTTGATCAGCATTTTCATCAATGACTTGGATGGGATATGACAATGATAGGACTCAGAAGCCAAATAGCAGAATCTTGCACCATCTTAAGAGGAACATAGGGTATAGAGCAAGGGTCAAGAAAGCTTGAATTAAATTTTTGCCTCCAGTGGTATGACCATGGGAGGGCATTTAATTTTTCAATGTCCTTGTAAACTCTTTATGATGAAATTGCTGGAATACAGTGGTAGGAGGGATTTCCTTATTGTGAACTGAAATCACAGTCTAGCATCAATAAAAACAAATACCAAATTTTCAGAGAAGCAAAGTCTTCCAGAGAAATCAGGCAGATGAGCATATTTTTAGGTTACAGCTAGTTGCTGACAACAGGGGTTCTCTTTTTTAGAAGTTCCTCTACCCTCTTAAAATCATAGGCCTGGATCCCCAAAAGTTATTCATGATACCCAAACTTGGAAGAAGCAATCAGCCTATATTTCTGTACAAGAAAGCAACTTCATGTTCTGATACGGATTTCAAAACCAAGGGGAAACATTTTTAACATATCAAAAAGACCCGCTATTTTAGTGAGGTTCATAGAAAGGCAACAACCAATTGTCATAATTTCCATGCCCCATTCCTTCTTTTCCCCAAGTTTTTCTATTGTTCACCAAGCCTAACTACCTGGTTGGGAGAGCTTGAGCAAGGAAACATATACTTCATGACATTCCCAATCAGACCCAAAGACAAAGTGTGCTGTCCGAAAGTTTTTGCAATGTAAGATCAGAGGATGCCCCATGGAGGTAAGGGCTAACTTCTCCACAGCAGCAATGTGGTGGTGCAGAATCTGTAGAAGATGAAATATAAATCAGCCTTTAAATAGCAAATTTCTTCAGCAGTGAAATTAAATGCCCAACACTGACTCTCAGAATGGTGATTCTCAGATATTGGCAATAGTTTAGGTGGCCAAAAGTACCCATTAAAAAAAGGAAAACATTGTACTTCTACTTAGGTAGGTAAGCAAGGAAAGATGTCACTTACAATATCACTTTATCTTAGCATAAGTTTTAATGAATTAGCATATTAAAAAAGGCAAATAAAATAAAAAGGACCTCTTGAAGGCCATCGTGGGCCACAATGAATCCACAATCTGACCAAAAATAAAGCTATTAAAGGACTACAGGTGGAAAGAACAACAGACTTGGAGTGAGCTGACCTAGGACCAAGTCCTGGCTCTACCAATTTGGGATGGTCGGATTTAGTTCTGAAACATTCCTTTAGTGATCACTTTTTCTTACTCCCTCAGTTTTCAGATGAGGAAACTTATTAGCTATATGACCATGGCAGCATGGATTTAGAGAAGATCTAAGTTCCATAAAGTTCTATAAATTTTATTTACCTAGTATATATAGTACAATAAGTATAATATTTTTAAAAATAAACAAGATTTGCCTATTACAAACTACATCACCCTTGGAGGTGTGAGAAGCTAGCACATAGTGCCATGCACTTAGTAGGTGCTTACAAAACATCTGTTGAAATACAATGAACTGGTCACTGCATTCTATATCTCTCACTAAAAGTAGTTAACCTGAACAGTGTTCTTTGGAGGAAAGGATCTACGTAATGTAAAAAAAAATAAATCAATTACTAAAACCTGGTGCTCTGGGGAAACCTCTATATGGCCAATAAGAAAAATTCATGTGCAAGTCCACGTTATACTTTCTTATTTCTTAGCGGGAATACAGACCCAGATCTCCTTCCGAACTTCAGCTGAAGTATCTACATAGATCAGATGGGTTGCAGTAAGATAGAGAGTCCCGTTAGCTGGTTTCTTGTTTACATAACGATTCAGTGATAGGACATTTTCAACCTAATTTCAAAAAAAGAAAGAAAAAATTAAATTCCAATTTGCTACTTGTGACTGATATATAAGAATTAAACATTTCTTTCATTATCCTAGTGGCTCTCCTTTTGAGTTTCTCCAGTTTTACCACCTAGAAGTGAACACTGTATTCCAGTTACAAGTAGATGGGATCAAGGCAGAGGACAGCAGAACTAACATCTGCCAAGTCCTCAAATGCAGCCTAAGATCACATTGGTGTTCTTGAATGCCACATCACACTGAGAGTATAACCTACTAAGGCCCCCTGAAGAAACTGTTGTTGAGGCATATCTCTACTATCTTGTGCTTGTGAAGCTTTTTTTAAAAAAATTTACATTTATTCCTATTAATTTTCACCTTATAATATGTGACTAAATGTTGCAAGATCTTTTGATAAGGATCCCTTCATCCAAATCTTTTGTAAAAATGACCATTGAGGCATTCCAAAACAAATCTTTGGGTCTGAACTTTCAGTGCATGTATGGATGGATCAGGAGTGGATGGGTGTCTAGGACTACCTGCTAGAAAGAATCATGGAGCAATGAAGGGAGCAAGTACTAGAGGGAAAGTGTTGGACTGGGAAAGATGCGATGCAAGAATACTTGCTGAAGGGATGGAGGAAGCTGGGGCAAGAACTGAGCCACACCAGCCCTTTTTGTAGTGGCTAGAAACTGGAACCTGAGTGGATGCCCATCAGTTGGAGAATGGCTGAATAAATGGTGATATATGAATATTATGGAATATTACTGTTCTGTAAGAAATGACCAACAGGAGGATTTCAGAAAGGCCTGGAGAGACTTACACGAACTGATGCTGAGTGAAATGAGCAGGACCAGGAGATCATTATATACTTCAACAACAATATTATATGATGACCAGTTCTGATGGACCTGGCCATCCTCAGCAACGAAATCAACCAAATCATTTCCAATGGAGCAGTAATGAACTGAACCAGCTACGCCCAGTGAAAGAACTCTGGGAGATGACTAAAAACCATTACATTGAATTCCCAATCCCTATATTTATGCCCACCTGCATTTTTGATTTCCCTCACAAGCTAACTGTACACTATTTCAAAGTCTGATTCTTTTTGTACAGCAAAATAACTTTTTGGTCATGTATACTTATTGTGTATCTAATTTATATTTTAATGTATTTAACATCTACTGGTCATCCTGCCATCTGGGGGAGGGGTGGGAGGGGGGGTAAGAGGTGAAAAATTGGAACAAGAGGTTTGGCAATTGTTAATGCTGTAAAGTTACCCATGCATATAACCTGTAAATAAAAGGCTATTAAAAAAAAAAAGAACTGAGCCACACAAGAGGGAAGGAAGGAAGGAGAGTGAAAACCCCAAACTCCAAACTATTTCTTAGCCTGGGAGTATATACTGAACTGTACTATACACTGGCAGAAATACAGTGTACAAAATACAAGAAAACAAGGTATGGTGCCTGCTCTCCCAAACTAAGCCCCAAAATCAAAATACAAAACTGTATTCTCTGCCTACAAGAACAAGGAATCAGCCTGCTTTTCAAGTGGTCACCCTGGCTAAGTAGTGTAGATGGCCCTGTCCTTCTGAAAGCTGCTTGCTCAATGCCCTTCTCCCACATATCCTTGACCATGACCACACCGGATGTTGTGACATTTATAAGAACTCTGCTCTTAGAGAAGCTGTGAAACATAAAACATGGTCTTTTCTATTTCCCTTCCAGGAAGAAAGGAAATGAGGTAGACTTCTGAGGTTTCTTAATGCATTTACTACCCTGATTTGCCATAAATATTGGCAATAGTTCAAATCTATGTTTTTTTTTTTAAATGAGGAAATGTGGCTGCAGAAGAACTTTCTGGCCTAAGAATATGCATCGGATATGCCCCATCCTATCATTGACCATCATCATATTACCTCAAACAGCATTCATCATGAATATTATTGGAAAAACATAGGGTTTAGAGGTTACCTGAGTTTAACTCCCACATTTGTAGTCAAGGGAAACTGAAGCGCAGAGTGGTGAAATGACTTGACTAAAATCACTCAGACAGTAACAAGAATAGGGATTTAGGCCCAGGTATTGTGACTCTAAATCCTATCCTCTTTTTCTTTTCACATTTTCAAAAGACCTTTTCTGTTTTCTGAAGAAGGCATTCTTATTTCGATCTCTCCTTTACTAGGATGAGCAAGGAAGTATAAAACATCAACAATGTAAGGAAGAAGGGAGAGAGGGAAAGTGAAGACTGAGGAAGTATTTTGAGCCAATATGGAGGCAGTGCACTCTTGTTCTATGGTGATCCAGCAAAGACTGAATGACCACTTGGCTGGATCATAGAGCAGAGATTCTGAACTTTTGGTGTGTCCTGGACCCTTCCCTCTACCCCTTCATTGGATAGGCAGGTTGAGGAAGCCTACAGATCCATTCTCAGGACCATGTTTTTAAATGCATAAAATAAAATACTGGGATTATAAAGGGGGCCAAAGGATAATGAAAAAAAGAAGTAATTTTTTTTCATTCAAATTTGGGGCCCCCCTGAAGCCTAGCCACAGTTGATCACAGGTTAAAAAACCCTTGCAGTAGGGAGTAAGAGTTCAGATATAAATTGAATTAGATCCCCACTTAGGTCTCTTCCAAGTTTGAAATGCTGTTATTCCAGTCTTCTGAAAAAAATCCAGTGAAAAATTCTACAAAAAGAGAGTCCTGGTATGTGCTATTAGTAGATGATGAACACATTTATTAAATCAGGTAACAAGGTATAGTGGAAGCAGCACAATCATTGAACCTGCATTTAAATCCAAGCTCTGCTACTTACTATCTGTGTGACTTAGGGCAAAATAATTTCTCCTCTCTGGGCTCAGTTTTTCCATTGGTAAAATGAAGTGTTCTGACTAGATGAGTTTTAAGGTCCTTTTCAGCCCTAAGTCCTATCATTTAAGAAATCTACATGTCTGAAGCCAGAACCAAAGTGTTTCTGGACTTGAAATTCAGAAGAAAAAAAAAAGGCAAAGGAAAGATTGCACAAGGACTGATTTTACTTCAGGCTGATTGCCTATGTCTGTTTTCTCCTTAGAAAAAATTTTTTTTCAAGTTAAAAAACAACAAAAACAAGGTTAGCCCTTGTATGGATAGATTTTCAGAAAACTTGGACTATGAAAAGTTGGTCTTCTGTTACAGGCCTTTGCCTTTCCAATAAATATGTTCTCCTGGTACCTAAGAGATCCTCTTTAAGCTTTTCAAGATAAATCTCCTGTAAATGTGGAACTCAATGGGAACATGCCTTCTGCTTACTAGAAAAGGCATGCTTACCAAACTTTTCGTAGTCCTAATTTTCTGAAAATCTATCCATAGACGGGCCCGATTTTCTTTTCTATATGTATATTCAGACCTTATCACCTAGCAAGTGCTGAATAATTACTTCTTCTTTTGTTCATACATTCTGCAGAACATCCCCAGTCCATTCTGTTCTACCTATCTTCATTCTTTGTGGCCCTTCCCAACAATCTGGAAAGCAGGAAGACAATCCTAGCAGCCATCACCTTCTTCATAAAGTGCTTTAAAAAAAGTTCAAGTTGCTCACCATCAGCCTCAGTATACTCAAAGCTTTAGTGCTCCTGATGCTATTCTTCCAGGCCTAGATCATGCTTTCAAACTCAGGTTTAACCAGCTTTTGTTTTTCTCTTTGAGTTAGCCCTAGAAACAAGAGGGGTAAAGATACTTTCTTCTAATTCTTTGAAAATGTGGAGGACCACAGGTGGGCAACACTTTGTATAATGTCAGTCTTTCTCGACATGTTGTTAGTCTCGCTAATTTTTTTTCTTCCTTTTAAAAAATTCTTTATGAAAAAGGATGGCTCTGGGAGGGAAAGAGATACAATGGTAAACAGGGAGGGGAGGAATACCATAGGAAATGTAAGTGTTGTAAAGACATAAACTGGCAATAACATTTTAAAAAAAAAAAACTTCTTTGGTCATATTAGTCTTTTTAGATAGTTATTCCCTTTCATCTCTTCACTGGAAATGTTTCTCTTTCTATCTTCAGAATGTAATTCTTGAGACTCTTATGGACAGATAATAATGACACTAGTTAAGTTTATATAGCACTAAGCACTTTACAACCATTATCTCATTTGATCCCCACAAAATTCTTTCAAGGTAAGTGCTATTATTATCCCCATTTTACAGATGAGGAAATTGAGGTAAACAGAGGGTAAATGACCTGCCCATGGTTGTGCCCTTAGTAAGTAGATGAGATTGAATTTGAACTCAGGTTTTCCTAATTATAGGCAGAGAGTTCTGACAAATAGGTTACCTCAATGCCTCAGCACTGTTTACCCTATTATGAACCCTCTGAAATGTTCTTTCTCCAAAATGGGGGTAGATATCATACTATGCCCAGTTTTCTTCTTTTTCTTTCACAAATTTTAATATTGGTTCCTTCTCCCTAAGATTCTCCTCATTTCTATTTCAGTAAATCACATCCCCCTCCCTTTGATTTCTCCACCTTTTGAAGGATCAAATTATCAATAAAGAAAACCTAGAATAGAGTTCCAGTAGGGTTTCAACTATTGCTTCATGCCTCTATGCTGGGCTTTTGGTCTGCTTCCTAACGTCCTTTCTTCTTTCTCATTTTGTCTGGTCTTCTGTGATGACTTTGCATTTATTTCTCCCCCTGCCAATGTTCACGCCAATGGCTCCTCTGGTTCCAGGATTTCCTGATGAGTATGTGTTTTTCATACACAAAACTGGGCTGTCTACTCCCTTTTGCTTATGTTTTTCTTCTGAAAGCAGGTAAATCCTCTCAGAGTCCTTCCCAGATATTCCAGCAAGTCACAGTGATGCCCTTTTATTTAGGATCACCTAGTTAAAGCTGAGGAGTATCTTAGAACCAATCCAGTCCAGAGCCTATTATCCATTGATAAAAATGGCAGCTACTATTAACCAGAGCTGGGATTGGAGGCAGCTGTTGACTACTGCCAGGCATGCTTAACCAGTTCTATATATTTCATGGAGTGGGGGGTGTGTGAATTTTTTCAAAGAATATCAGAGAGGGAAGATGGTAGTAAAATGTAAAGAGTTCCCCCCACCCCCAATCATCAAATCTCTCACCTCTGCCTCTCCCACAATTAAGGGCTAGTCACTTAACATCTTACTGCCCCAGGCAGCCCTCTAAGATTACACTCAGATTTTCATGGGTGGAGAGATTTCTCTCACTGGGAGTTCCCTCCACCAATGAAATCACAGGTTTTGTTTTTCTCTTCTTTTCTTTCTTTCTTTCTTTCTTTTTTTTTTAAATAAAACTCCCTAAGACTACATAAAAGTTGCAGGGGAGTTGTCCTTCCACTTTGGCTGAGGGAGTTTCTTCATTGGATAGTTCTTTCCCTATACGGAAATGACGACTCTCCAATCAGAGCACGAGGGGCTTTAGGGGACCCAGTCTTAAGCCCACATTTTACAGAGGGGGAAGCAAAGGTCCTGAAAAGGGAAGGGCCTAATCCACGGGCCATCTCTCCAAGGGAAGGCCGGATCTGGAGTCAAAGCCAGCGGGCAGCTCTCCCACTACACCACACTGCCAGGGTTAGTTTAGGGAGGACTGGCCAGGAAGACGGTACTGAGTGGAGAAAGTTCAGTGGAGTCTCCGGCGTGGCGGGGAGAACCACACCCGCCATCCAAAGGGGAACCCCGAGTGCTTGTTCGTGGGGGCGAAACCCTTCTGGAGAGGAGAGGGAGAAGATACTCTGAGCCCGGAAGTGGCCCCGAGCTCAAGGGGGAAGCCTTACCTTGGGCAGCGTGATGTACTCCATGGCTTCGGCCTCCTGCACTCTAGGTCCCAGGTGGTGGGCTTGGCCCGGGGATGCAGGGGCCAGGACCGGCAGTCTCGGCCGCTTCCCCACCCCACCTCCTCCTGCTCCACCCCTTCCTACTGCTCCAGCTGTCCAACGGCCACCGCAGTCGCCTCCTCCCCCTCCCCTCACGCTCCGCAGCTGTTTCCAGGGGCGCGCATCCCCGCCTCCTCCCCTGGCGCGGCCTCCCGGGCCCCGCCCCTCTCTCAAGAACTTAGGCCACGCCTCTTGGCCTCAAGCCCCGCCTTCTCAGGGTCTCACTACCTTCCCTGCCCTCCTCCTGGCCTGGGCATCTCTGGTTTTCTCTGTATCCCTTGTCCAGTAGGACAAGAGCATCCCGGAACCTCCAGAGCTACTTAAAGCTCAGGGCTGTACTGGTAGCTAGCTCGTGCCACCCTCCTCCACCAACCCTCAATCCCTGGCCGGTTCGGGTCCAAAGATGTCACTCCTGTGGACACTCACTGGCACCCTCAGTGGTTAGAAACGTTGGGTTTGTGGAATGGAAAGGATTTCAAAGTTCAGCCAGACGAGGCCAAGCCCCCACGATGTCTAAGTGTTGTCCCTCCATTTCCCAACTGCACATTTTTGCAAGGCGTGTGCTCCATGCCTGGAACACTCTTCTTGCCTCTTATTATCATAACCACTTTTCCCTCTTCGGAACTTCTCCATAATCATTTCTTCAAAATGTTCAACTTAATTCCCCCCAACTCACCCCCTCCAAAAAATGACATCATATGCTTACGTATACAGAATGGAAGCTCCATTAGGACAGTCAGTCAGCAAATCAACATTTATAAAGTGCCTACTATGTTCTAGAAACTGTGCTAAGAATGAGGATTCAAGAAAAGAGGAAAAAAAGCCAACCCCCACCCCTGCCTTCAAAGAGTCACAATCTGTTTACCCTATTGGGTAAACAAGTTGCAAATAAACTAGGAACAGGAACCAGAGAAGGCTGGAAGTGGCTTGGTTCTGGTAGAAGATGGGTTTGAGGCTGAGCCTTGAAAGGAATTCTGGGAAAGCCAGAGTCTCCAAACCCTGCCTCTGTCCTTTAATACCCCCATTAGATTGTAAACTCTTCCAGGGCCAGGGACTATCTTTTTCCCTTTCTTTGTAACCCCCCAGTTTAGCACAATGCCTGGCGACATGGTTGTTTTTCAATTGTCTCACTCTTCACTACCCCACAGTGGAGTTTTCCTAGCAAAGATACTGAAATGGTTTGCCATTTCCTTTTCCAGTGTATGCCAATTTTAGAAATGGGAAACAGAGGCAAACAGGATCAAGTGAGTTGCCCAGGGTCACACAGCTAGTAAGTGTGTGAAGCTGGATTTGAAGTCAGATCATCCCGACTCCAGTCCCCGTGGTCTATCCCTAGCATATAGTACGGGCTTAATAAATGTTTACTGACTGACAATAATCACAACACTGCAAATGGAAATAACAAGAACAAAAAGATGAAACCAAATGTTATATAATCATGATGGTCAAGCTTGATCCCATAGGGCTAGATTAAAAACTAGGCTCTTGATTTCCTCAGTACTGAGAATTCTCACAGGAGTGGGGTGGGAGCTCCTTCCAACAACACAGGCGAGCACTTTCTCTGCCACTTTTAGTAGCAGAGAGTAGCCTGAAACACAATGGGTGAAATGACTTGCTCAGGAGGAAGGGATGGAAAAATGGACCATCCTTCCCTTTATCCAGGGATGAAGGTCTATGAGGCTAGGACATTGTACATATTGTTAATCTCTGTTGACATGTAGGCTTGTTTCACTGAATTTCTTTTGTTTCATTTTCTTTTTTAATTCTATCTCATTCTTCATTTATAAAATTAGAGTCATTCCCTGTTGCCTGTAGACTGAAATCCAAAATCATTAGCTAACAATGGAAGATCTTCTCTACTTTTCCAGACATGTCACATATTATTCCTCCCCGGGCATCTTTATTCCAGCCAGACTGGCTTACCCAACATTCCTTCCTCCAGGTCATTGCACCTGCTCTCCTACATGCCCCACTGCTCCCCCCACCCCACCTCAGCCTTCTTCAGTCTTTAGCTTCATTCAAGGCTCTTCTCAAGTTCCCCCTCTTACACAAGTCAGTCCTGATTCCCCAAAGGATTAGTGCTGTTCAACAGCATATAACTAAATATCTCACCCCCACAAATGGCTTTCTATTTTTTCAACTGTTTACAGGTGGTATTCCCCAGCAATATCTGAGAGTCTTAAGGGAGGCAGGGACTATTTTGTTTTGTCCTTGGTACCTAGAACAGTGTCTTGTATGTAGTAGATACTTAACAAATGCTTATTGAGAGCGATCTAAAATTATGTCCAAAGAGTTATAAAAATGTGTATACCCTTAGACCTAGCAATATCTCTGTTTCCCCAGGTGATCAGGGAAAAAAGGAAAAGAATCTAGATATTCTAAAATGTTTATAGCAGCTCTCTTTGTGGTAGCAAAGAACTGGAAAGTGAGGGAATGTTTCAGCATATAATTGTGATGGAATACTATTGTGCTTGGAAGAAATGAGCTCATTGCTTTTAGAAAAACATGGAAAGACTTGCACAAAAAGTGACGAGTGAAATGAACAGAACCAAGAGAGTTTTGTACACAGTAATAGCAATTTTGGTCTAAAAACAACTGTGAAAGATCAAGTTTTTCCTGAGTATTATAAATACTCAAATTAATTTCAAAGAACCTTTGAAGAAAGATGATATCTACCTTCAGAGACAATTTTATAAATATACATATACACACATATACACATATATACATGCATGTGTACCACACGCATATGTTTGTGAAGTGGCGGTTTTCCCTAGTGCAGGGTGGGAAATAGCTCAGAATTTAAAATGCAACAAAGTAAATTAAATAAAAAAAACAAATGCTTATTAAACTGAATTAATTTATTTTGCACATGGTCAAAAAAAATCAAGCCACATGAACATTCCATTTTCCATAGTGAAAATATAACATTTACATATGATAATGCAGCACATTTGCAAAACAATTTAGCATCATATCTGATAGATAAAATATCTTTGGGTTTAATTAGATAACCACAATAGCAGCACCCGAATCAGAATTAAGTAATTAGTTAACAAGCATCTGTTATGCTATGCCAGACACTTTGCTAAACACTGGGGATACAAAGAAAAACAAAAGATGGCCTCTGTCCTCAGGGAGCTCTCAACCTAATCTCAATCTCAGTCTAAGACAACATATAAATAGTCATATGCGAACAAGGTAGATTCAAGATAAATTGGAAATAATTAATAGAGGAAAGGGACTAAGATTAAGGAGGACTAGGGAAATTTTACTGAAGGTATGACTTTAGCTGAGACTTGAAGGATATGGAAATGGGAAGGGAGAGTGTTCCAGATAAGAGGGCAGCAGGGACAATCCGATGTTATTGGATTGCTGGGGTTCGGTGGCAGGGCAGCGAAGAGGGGGAGGAAAAGTGAAAGAAAACTGAATAGAAAAGGGACAGGTTATTAAAGGGCTTTCAAAGACCCTTTTAAAAGGAGTTTGGTCCTGGAGGTGACAGGGAACCGCTGGGATTTATTGAGAAGGGAGGTAACGTGGTTATATCTGTCTTTAGGAAGATCACTTTGAGAGGTAAATGGAGAGTGATTGGGGTGGGAAGAGATCTGAGAGAGAGAGACCCTCCCTCCTTCCAACAGACTATTTCAATAGTCTTTGTATCAGTGATGATGGCTTGAACCTGGACAATGGTAGTTTCTAGAGGAGAGAGAGGGGCATATAAGAGAGATGTGACAAAGGACTTGGCAAGTCACTCGTTATGGCAGGTGAGGGAGGATGAGGAATTTAGAATGACGCCTAGATTGGGAGCCAGGATGACTGGGACAATGATGGTACTCTCAATAATAATTGGACATGTTGAATTTAAGATATCTATAGGACATCCAATTCTAGATGTCCAACAGGAAGTTGGAGCTCAGGAGAGAGGTTAGGGCTGGACAAATAGGACTGAAAATGATCTGCATAAGGAGGATAATTGAATCCATGGGACCTGGTTAGATCATAAAGCAAAATCATATAGAGGGAGAAGAGAGCTCAGGACAGAACTTTTGGGATCACCCCTGGTTAGTGGATCTGACTGACCTGGATGAGGATCCAAAAGGGGACTGAGAAGGAACAGTCAGATAGAAAGAGGAGAGTAAGAGAAAGGGGGTCATGAAAACCTAGAGAAGATTATCAAAGAGAAGAGGTTGGCCAATAGTGTGAAAAAAAAACTGATGAAGATTGAGAAAAAACCCCACTAAATTCAATATGTACTGAAAAAGTAGAGTAAGGAGAGGATCACAAAAATAAGGTCCTGAATTGGGGTATGCTGTTCCTTTACATATTTACTCAGTCCCTGGGGAGAATGTACTTAAAATAAAGTGGTGACAATACAATATTCACTTCCCAAATTCATTTCTGGATGTGGCTTAACTGAAAGAAGAATCTCAGCTGCCAAGTTAATTCACTGATGGAGTGTATCATTGCTGTATCTACTATCAGATTCTGCTATAGACGGTATCTGGTGACTTTCTGACTTTTCAAAACTCACTAGGTCATCTCTTGGTCAAATTCACCTCTGATACTAATTCACCTAGAGTTAGACACAAAAGAGACAGACCATGTATTCATGGCCAAATGGCAGCTGGTTGAGAAGAACAGTGAACTGAAGAAGGCTACTGCTAATTACCATATACCTCCACCTAGGGGCTTAAATTTATTTTCATCCTCCCTCAACAGTTACTAGGAAACTGAATTGCTTCCATTTGAATGACAAAATTCTGAAAATTGCTTGACAAAATAAGAGAACACTGAAGTCTTTCTCAAGCTGACACTCAAGCATTCAAAACCTACTACAGAGCTGCAACTCTAATGGGCTAGCCATGTTGTTCAAGCCTATGTTTACCTAAAAGACCATTTTATGGAGAATTCTAGCAAGACAAGTGCTCACATAGAGATCAAAAGAAATAATACAAGAACACTCTCAAAGTCTCTCTGAAGAACGTTAGAATGGACTGTGAGACATGGGAGACACTGGCACAAGACTGACCAGCATGGTATGCCCATGTTAAAGAAGATGCTATTCTCTACGAGCAAAGCAGAGTTAAAGTAGATCAAAAATATGAGATGTGCAAATTTAGAGACAGCTCCGTTCCCAATGTTCATATATAACAGAGCCTTTTGAGTTCATTTTAGTCTGATTAGGCACAATTATGTTATTAGGCACACAGTACTTTAACCTCAAATAGTGATATCATATCATTCTGGTCTTCTTAGAGAGTGAAGAACAACAACAACTGCGACTAACATGTAAGAGATATATTTCAGATGAAACTTTTCTATGTGCACCCAGTTCTGATACAACAAAGAAGTATAAGGCTTTTTGTTATCCCACAGCAAGAATTCTCAAAAATTCTCAGATCTTTAGGGGTTCCCAAGATCCTTTCAGGGTGTCCACAAATCAAAAATATTTTCAAAATAATATTAATACATTATTTTCCCTCCATTTTCAAACTACATATCTATGTGAGATCAAATTTTCTTCATATACTACTAAAACTACTAAACTACTAAACATAAAACTAAAACTACTAAAACTAAAACAACATATCACAACAGATTCAATACAGAAGCAGAAATAAGAACCCAACTTTATTCTATTAAGCCAGATATTAGAGGTTTGCAAAAATATGTAAAACAATGCCACTTCCTAATGAATTCATTTTGCTTGAGAAAATAGATCTTTTTCATAAAGCTATATATATATTTGATATTAACATAAAATGTGTTTATTGTTATTTGAAATGAATATTAAATTTTATGAGTTTTAGAGTCTATTCAATAAATATCTACAGGTATAATTCACCTAAACAAAAGGTCTTTGGGATCTTCAGTAAGTTGTAAGACAATGAAAGAGGCCCTGAGACCAAAAAGCTTGAGAATTAATGTACAGAATAAGTTAGCACAAAACAATTAGATAATGGCACTGAAGTAAGGAGGGAAAGGACCCCTCCATCTCCAAATTAAACTTGCCGAATGTCCAAAGATGTCACTTATTGCAACTGTCCTGGGAATAGCACATCTGCAGCCATGGGGATACCACATGCATCATAAATTCTTGAATATGGGTTTTGGGCATCAGCTGTTCAAAATGAACAAGACTGCTTTAATTGCAAGATTCTGAGAGGTGAGGATGACCCCCACCAATGTTATTCTATGGCTCTTGGACTGAAATTATACATTTATCTCTTCTGGAAATTCCCAACCCTTCATGTTGACTTCTGGAAGTTGGCAGAAGCAGAGGTTAAAGGAGAAGGTTCAGTGTTTGTACAGCAGATCGGGACAAGGGTTATACTTGCCAATGGGAAAATAAGGAACACAATGGATAGCTCCCCAAGGCTTCATGCTTTCAGTATATCTTTCTACTTGTCCAAGGGTCCTTTGGGTGTTCCACCATTACCCTAGTGGAGGCAGTAAACTTCTGTCCTACCCTAATACCCACGTCCTGCAGTATCATTGTAAGAGGGGGTCTTGTTACTCCTTCTGGAGAAGATCCTTTACAAAAGGCCTACCTAAGCTTCATTTTGAAGTTTTATTCTCTGTAGTAACACTCTCTCTTCCCCCCATCTATCCCAATACATGAAAATCTCTAAAATGTAGTTTAGATATGGCTCGTGGCAAAGGTTTCCTTAAAAGCAAATAATGGGACAGCTAGGTGGCACAGTGGATTGAGCACCAGCCCTGAAGTCAGGAGGATCTGAGTTCAAATCTGGTCTCAGACACTTAACACTTCCTGGCTATGTGACGCTGGGCAAGTCACCAATTGCCTCAGAAAAAAAAAAAGCAAATAAGATCTCCTCCCAAAAAGGGGGTGTGAATCAGCTCTAGGATGCAGGGGAGAGTGGGGGCAGAGGAAGAGAGAGAACCTGACCTTTTTTGTAGTCATATTCCCTAGGATTGGACTCTGGTTCAAGGAAATGCCCTTTGAATGCCTTTGGGACTGCTAGGCATATCTGCCCACATAAGGGTTCCTTCTCATTACAAAACAATTATCTTGCCTCACTACTTGTGTAGCTGACAATGACAACTATGTTGTTCTTGTCTTCCACCCAGAGAAAAGTATAGAAAATGGAGATGTCAAAATCTCAACTGATCATTTTTTACATCCCACCCTGAGATTGTCTATGTCTCAGATTCCTTCTTCTCGAGTTCCTGCCAACCCAAGGACATCATTCTCTAGAACTAGAGTCTTAAACCCTGTAGCTCCTTTATGTGCAAATGACCACATATGTATAATGTGTTTTACAAATATATATATATATATATATATATATATATATATATTGTAAATTTTGTAGCTTAGATCAAAAGAGAGTATGGGAAATGTGACTTATTCTCCTCAGAGTAAGGAGAGCCTACCAAGTGTGGCCCTGAAAATACTAGGCCCACAAGGTAGAGGAAACTGAAGAATTCTCTATGGAGAGAATAGAGCAGACCTCTTGGGAAAGGCTTACAGATCAGTGTGGGTTCAGAGACTTTGGATAAAAAATAGAAGGCCAAAATGAGGAATACATATTTATATCTATCATGTTGGCTAAAACCAGATGCTCTATAATTGGGGAATGGCTAAAGAAACTGTGTGCATGTAATTGTGATGAAATGCTACTGTAATTTAACAAATGATGGTTTAGAAAACTTGGAAAGATCTGGACCTATAAAGGACTGAAAAATAGAAGTATGCATAATATAGTCTTACATAAATGTATATATTTACATATGTATCTACACACGTGTATATTTATTGATATGTATATATTCATGTTTAATTGTAGTCTTCTGGATGGTAAGAGGGAAAAGTAGACAGCATTAGAAAAAAAAAAGAAAATCTATAAAGAAGTACAGAAAAGCTGGATAGCTTTGAAAACAATATATACTATTTAAAACAGGTTTTCTTGAAATGGATAATTATTGTTTCTTATTAAGTCCTCTCTCATATAATGCTGGGTACTCCTTTTTAGTTAAAAATCATTTTGTATTTGAATTGAAAATGAATAAAATAATTTCTAAGAAGAATAACAATTGTGACTCACGGTAGGAGACAATGGTCAACATGGAAAGGTAAAGTCCATGGAATGTCTGGCTAAGGGATTTGAACTTGATCCTGCGGGTCCCAGAGAACCACTGCTCCTTCTTGAGCAGAAGGGAGATGCCATACAAGGATTGACTTCAAGAGACAAAGCTGACAGTTGGGTCTGGAATGAAGCAAAGGAAAACACCCAGGAGGCAGAGGGGATAACCAAGGAGCTGCCTCAGTAGACTTGGTGTGAGACTTGGAGAATCCGATCTAGGAAGGTCCAAAGGATAGGATGGAGTTGGCACATTCCTGAGGAAGAACACAGAGAACTTGCTGATTCTGACTGGTCTTTGAGCAGGCCTGCAGACATGAAAGGAGAGACAGACGACAGAAAGAGACACGCAAAACTAGGAGACAGACATAAAGACAAAATAATACAGAGACACACCACACAGAGACACAGAGAGAGAGACAGAAGACAAAATAAGAGAGAGACAAAGAGACAGAGTCAGAGACAGAGACATACAGATAAACAGAGAAAGACACAGAGACAGATGGAGAAAAAGAGACAGAGACAGAGTTATAGAGAGAGAGACCCCTCCACACACAAAAAGAGAGAGAGACAGAAACAGACAGAGACAGATATATAGACAAAAACAAAGACAAACAGGCAGAGAGAGACAGAGACAGAGAGAGGTACAGAGATACAGACAGAAACAGTCCGAGTCAGAGAGAGACAGAGACAGAGACAGAGAGACACAGAGGAATGAGGCAGAAGCTGCTTCAGGCACCGAAAGTATGCTTCCTTAATAAACTGGGAAAATATTTTTACAGTCAAAGGTTCTGATAAAGGCCTCATTTCCAAAATATAGAGAGAATTAACTCTAATTTATAAAAAATCAAGCCATTCTCCAATTGAAAAATGGTCAAAGGATATGAACGGACAATTCTCAGATGAAGAAATTGAAACTATTTCTAGTCATATGAAAAGATGCTCCAAGTCATTATTAATCAGAGAAATGCAAATTAAGACAACTCTAAGATACCACTACACACCTGTCAGATTGGCTAAGATGACAGGAAAAAATAATGATGATTGTTGGAGGGGATGCTGGAAAACTGGGACATTGATGCATTGTTGGTGGAGTTGTGAACGAATCCAACCATTCTGAGAGTAGTTTGAACTATAGCTCAAAAAGTTATCAAACTGTGCATACCCTTTGATCCAGCAGTGTTACTATTGGGCTTATATCCCAAAGAGATCATAAAGAAGGGAAAGGGACCTGTATGTGCACGAATGTTTGTGGCAGCCCTGTTTGTAGTGGCTAGAAATTGGAAACTGAGTGGATGCCCTGATGGGCATTTGGAGAATGGCTGAATAAATTGTGGTATATGAATATTATGGAATATTATTGTTCTGTAAGAAATGACCAACAGGATGATTTCAGAAAGGCCTGGAGAGACTTACACGAACTGATGCTGAGTGAAATGAGCAGGACCAGAGATCATTATATACTTCAACAATATACTAGATGATGACCAGTTCTGATGGACCTGGCCATCCTCAGCAACGAGATCAACCAAATCATTTCCAATGGAGCAGTAATGAACTGAACCAGCTACGCCCAGTGAAAGAACTCTGGGAGATGACTAAAAACCATTACATTGAATTCCCAATCCCCATATTTATGCCCACCTGCATTTTTGATTTCCTTCACAAGCTAATTGTACAATATTTCAGAGTCTGATTCTTTTTGTACAGCAAAATAACGGTTTGGTCATGTATACTTATTGTGTATCTAATTTATATTTTAATATATTTAACATCTACTGGTCATCCTGCCATCTGGGGGAGGGGGTGGAGGGTAAGAGGTGAAAAATTGGAACAAGAGGTTTGGCAATTGTTAATGCTGTAAAGTTACCCATACATATAACCTGTAAATAAAAAAAGAATATATATAAAAAACCTCTATGTATAATATATTGAGCTATTGCTCAAGAACAAGTCATTTAGCACATCTGTATAATAAATAGTAGCTCGCATAAATGTCATTTAACCTCTATATGTAATATATAATACCTCATGTATATGTCAATTAACCTATATGTATAATATATAATAGCTATAGAACATGCCATTTACCCCACCTGAATAATAAATAATAACTCAAGAACAACAACAAAAAAAAGAAAGTATGCTTCCTTGAGGGACTGACATGAGTGGGGTGCCCCATGATTCTCCTCTGTGGGAAAACATGACCTCCTGAAGAGCCCTGGGAAAATGTGAGCATCCTCCCTGAGAGGGGTCAAACAGGACCCTCGCTAGCACTCCCTAAGGAATGTGCAGGAGTTGGACCAACCCTCAGCTCTGCCAGGAACAGGTCCCCGAGGGAATGTGCCAGCCCAGCAATTCAGGCTTGGGTCTAGGGCAAGAGATTCTGAGTCATCGGTCAGGGTCTGCTGGGAAGCCCGAAGGCAGAATTCCAGTCAATTGCTCTCCAGCACAAGTGAGACCCTTCCCCCCAGAGATGAGTAGATTGGGGGGCACTGAGCAGCCTTTGCAGGCACCCTGACTCCACCTTACTCCAGACTGTTGCCTTCAGCAGGTTCCCCCTGAGTTTGCCCCATACGGGGTACTTTGGGAAAAGGCTTCAGCCCTTATGTCCGTCTGTGTTCCTTGAGCTGCACTTTGCCTAACTGCTGTTGTCAGGTGGAGCAAGGCCAAGGTTCTCTACACCACTGGGCAATGTTTCCTGGAGTTCCAGGGTAGAGGAGGTGCCATTTGGTCTCTGCTGAACCAGGACAAAAAGCTGAGGAATGGAGTTCCCACGGGAGCCTGGTTGGAGCACCTATAAATGGGTGCTGCACTCATGAGTTGCACATTAGCAACTCTGGTCCCTCCATTATCTTAGAGGGCTGGGATCAGAGAGACTCTATCCTAGGGGAGTGAGCATAGGGAGCCAGTGCCCAGGGATGCTTTCCAAAGTGCCAGTTTGTCAAGGAGGCTGGGGGCTGAACAATGGCAGTGCACCATGGCTTTTATGTAGGGAGAAGCCCCTAATTGGCGTGGGCTCTGCTACGTTTTCCTTCCAAAGGCAATGTTATCATCCTGGGGCCCCAACCGGTCCAAGGGACTGTGAGGCATTTTCAGGTTGTCCTGAGGTCCAGTGTGCAGGAAGCCAGGGTAACTCAGGTGGGACGGACTCCCTGTTGTGAGCCAAGTCAACACCCACTCCTGAGCTGCAAGCAACACAGTCAAAACTGGGTCCCTGCTGAAGATCCCATCCAGGTTCTTGGTCAATGCTATGGGGTCTAGGAGGGTCTCTTTACTCTGTTCTGGAGCAAGGATTGTAAGACTTGCCCAAATCAGCTGGTCCAGGAAAGCCCTCCAGAGAAGGGAAAGAAAGGGAAAGATCACCTCTTATGGTGCCTACTGTGTGTCAGGCATTCTGCTCTGTGCTTTTGTCAAGTAGCATTTCATTGATCTGTGCAAAAAGTCCTATGAGGAAAGGTGCTATCATCATTCCCATGTGCCAGTTGAGAAAACCGAGTCAGGCAAGGTGAAATGACTTTGCCCAGCATTTCTCACAACTGGTAAACATCTGAGCACAGATTTGAACTCAGGTTTTCTTGACTCTGAACCTGGGCCACAAGCTGTTTCTTTTCTAAGCACCCCAATCCACAGGAACAAGAGCTCCAAAGTGCTTTCTTCTCAAGTCCCAATTGCCTCTCTGGGGCTCAGTTTCCTCTTCTTCCAAAGGAGAGAGGTGAAATAAGTGATATGGGAGGGCCCTGCTCACCCTAGAGTCTTAGGAGCCTATGGGATTCAATAGTTGGGGGATTTTCAGTGCCATCATGGGAATGGGCATCCATGGAATGATTGCTATGTTAGGACATAGGACTTAGACCAGGCTGGATTCTCCTATTTCTGTCTCTGGAAGTTTGCTGGGGATCAGGGTAGGCATTGGGGGCCGGGGAAAGATTGCTTTGGCCAATGGGACTTCTGAGAATGGGCTGTTAAAGTATCTGTCAAGGAATTTGTAAAATTAATTTGTAAACATTTGTCTGGCAGCACAGAGTGAAATGAAATAGAGAGACAGAGACAGAGGGAGACAGAGACAGAGACAGAGACAGGGAAACAGAGAGACAGAGACAGACACATAGAGCCAGAAAGAGAGAGACAAAGACAGAGACAGAGACGCACAGAGAGAGACAGAGACATAGAGACAGAGAAACAGAGAGACAGAGACAGAGAGACAGAGAGGCAGAGAGAGAAAGAGAGAAAGAGACAGAGCAGGCCTCAGAGCCCAAAGGTCTGCGTTCAAGTCTCTGACAGTACTGGAAGTTTGGCCCTGGGCAAGTGTGTTAGGCCTCAGTGGCTGGGAGAGTAGCTCACTTCCACAGAAATGGTGGACCTATAGGGTTGAGACCATTTCCAATCTTCATGGTACTGCAAAACTCATCATAGACCTACATCTCATACCCCATACCCAAATAAGGTCAAAATGGGTACATGATTTGGGCATAAAGGATGATACCATAAACAAATTAGGAGAGTAAGGGATAATTTATTTATCAGATCCTTGGAGAATGGAGGAATTTATGACAAAAGCAGAAGTACGGAACATTATGAAAGGCAAAATGGACAACTTTGAATACATTAAATTAAAAAGGTTTTTCCCAAGCAAGACTGACAGAAATAAGATTAAATGGGAAGTACAAAGCTGGGAAACATGTTTACAGCCAATGCTTCTTTTAAAAAAAGTCTCATTTCTAAAACATATAAAGAACTGTGTCAAATTTATAAGAGCCCAACTCATTCCTCAATTGATCAGTGGTCAAAGGATATGAATTTTCAGATGACAAAATTAAAGCCATCTGTAGTCACATGAAAAAATGCTCTAAATGACTAAATGCAAATTAAAACAACCTTGAGGTACCACCATACACCTCTCTGACTGGCCAAGATGACAGGAAAAGATGATAAATGTTGGAGGGGACATGGAAAACCTGGA